>NC_024311.1:12263010-12300647 GCF_000523025.1 Cynoglossus semilaevis | reverse complement strand
AAAATATTACAGAAGGTGCCCTCTCATTGTAAACACATAAATCCTCTGGTGAGCCACGGTGACTCAAACTGGGGCTACTGTTGGCCAAAACCGGGGAGCAGGCAGCTGCCAGAGCTGTTTAGCTACAGGAGCAGAGAGAGAAGAACCGACTGGAGAAGTGAACTGAGCCAAACAGATAAACAAACCTCCAGAACCGAGAACTAAAGGATCCTGTGTTGTTGTCACTGCGTTTGTTTTGTTAAACGTCGAACGAGGGAAACAAAATTAGAAATCAGGAAAATTTTATTTCAAAATATTGATATTGAAAATGAACGGGCCTTGCTGAGCTCCTCCCCCTTCGTCCCTGCAACAGCTCCAGGTCCCCATTTTGGGAACCACTGCCATCAGCAAACAGACAAACTTACAAACCTATATATATATATATTTACAGTTTTTCTTCCCACACTGAGTGCTTTTTCATTACACCCACTGCTGACTTGACTCTGACTCTTGTCTCAGCTTGTCAAACTCCGGGACATGATGTACAACTGCATAAATTAAGATTTGTTTGATTTACCTGGAGGAGTTTCTGCACACACAGTGAATGTCCATTTCTTGAGGCCAAATGGAGAGCATTTTTACCTTCAAGGAAAAAACAAAACAATGATTTCAGTTTGTCTCATCAAGATACATCTCTTTGTAGAAGAGTGAGGACAACATGTCAATATTGTCCAGATCAGAACTGTTGCAACAATCTAAGTATACACGTGTGTGTGCTCCTAATTGGAGCGTCTGCAGCAGAACTGTGTTCAGCCTGAGGATATTTTCTACACATGGTTCCCAATTATTTTCATCTACATAGTCCAGCACTAACATTTGCTGCTGTATATATTGCTAATGTGCCGTTGGCAATATTTGGTACCTGTCTGAAGAAGTTGATGAAGGAAAACAAAGAGACAGTGAAGAAGGGAAACAGTGGACGAGTCCAAGAACGGAAGAAGGAAAAGAAGGAACGATAAGGAGGAAGGAGAAGAAGAAAATGTAGAAAATCAGTCGTTGAACTAAATCAATGATTCATGGAAAGAAGACCAGGTCCACAAGTACTGACTTGGCTTTAACTGACCAAAAAAACAACAACAACGAAAACACACTCAGACGTTTAGGTTTTTTCCTCTTCCTGTTTGTTATCTTTCTTCTCCTCGATATTTATAATGTCTCTAAAAACAGGATGAAATCTGTGTGCGAGGATTACTCATTCATTCTGCCGTGGCTGAAAGAAAACAACACATTTGCTTGAAAGAAACACTTCAAGCCATAGATTCATAGAAAGGTTGATAATGACACCAATTTTCCCTCTTATGTGTTTGCAGCCTCACATGGTTTGAGGACCCACATTAGGGTTAATTGAAAATGTGAAAATATGATGAACACTTTGCACCTATTAGGAGGCCTGAGGGCAGGAAATGTTGTTTATTTTCAAAGGAAATTATGTATGACCTATATTCTAAGAGACACAAACATAGTTGAAAATGTGTTTTAAGCTCGTTTAATGAATATTAATGATAAATAAATGTGTACAGTATTGTGATGTTAATCCTTGAAAACGTGACAGTGCAGTGATTCAGCCTGAGCTCACCTGTGGCATCAGTCGCAGTGACATCAGCACCGTGTCCCAGCAGCAGATTGAGACAGTCCAGATGTCCTCGTGTGGCAGCCAGGTGAAAGCTGGAAAACAAGGGACAGATGCCAAATTAAACACATTTAAATTTAAACATTTAAATACATTTAAAAAAGACAGGCAGGAGTAGGTGGGAAATAAACTATACATGCACATCATTACTGGAAGTGTTCAAATGTTTCTTGCAAGAAAAAAAATTAAAGTTGCAGGATAATGGGTTCCACCAAAGTAGTCTTTGCCTTTTCCTAATGTTAAGACATTATTTTGCATATTGTGATAAAAACAAACATTTTGCTGATGATTGATGATGTAGCTTTTATGCAAATATATAAAACAACTTACATACTTTAGATGCTTTTGTAATAATAATAAAATACGGTGAGTCAGTGTATAATATTACAATCTGGATTTTTATTATTTATCCAGTTTTAAATTTAACAGTGCACTACAGCAGGTTTCATTGCAAGGGTTTTTCCAACAAGTCTTTCATCGTCATTTCTTTTTGGCTGGAAATCCTCCCACTTCCCTTCTCTGGTTTAACCTGCAGTAGCACTGACGCCTCTGACCACCATGTTTTGTGCAGCACTTGTGTGTAAATCTATCCCAGTCTGTCGCCCATCTAGTCACATGAACCTGTTAAAACACTAAACCCAAAGTATCTGCCAAGGAGACAGCTAGGCTGTCACCTCAACGCTGGCGTGGGTATTAAAAGCAGCGTTGATGGCCATGAGATCCTGCTTCTTTTTGGAGCAGGAGCAGGTCCTGACCTGTCAGCCATAACAGCAGACACGGAGCAGGACCAAGCTGTTTGAAATCCAGGCAGATCAATAACCTATAACTTTAAGATTCTCCAGGGCAGAAAAAAAAAGAGCAAAATAATTAAAAGGTTTTAATTATAATTAGAACTCTACTCTCACTGATGGACGTGGTGCATGGGGTCACACTGGGCCTGTATTAGCACTTCATGAAGGACATTAAGCTTCACTGGACGCTACATTACACTGAGTCCTTCAGCAACATTCAGCTAAAACAGTATAGTTCAATATTTCCCAAACATTCTCTGCACCGTCCCCTGGTGTTACGTAGGCCTGAGGTTTAGCCACCACACCCCTATGTAGACACATTTACAACTATGCCTTCAACCCTTCACTGCAGCTCTGCACAGGAAACACAATAACAAATCAGTTTTTCCCATTTTAACACAAATACAGAAGAATAATCCATTTGTTTTGCTGGACCCATCCTTCATTAGCTCCACACCTCCCACTTTGGAAAACACCGGTGTTGTCAGTGAACACTCTATGTACTATATTTAGGTAGTATGTAGGGAGGGAAGACCAGAGACTGTACTGCATGCTGGTAGCTAATACCTAAACGTTAGGATACAACAGTGTGAGTAACGGTTTGACTTATATTGTGGTCTGACTCAGTATTTTATATAAAAAACAGCGCCACCTATGCTGTGAGATCCACTGTCTCAAGACTCCACGGCCGCCAAAGAAGTAAAGACATAAACAGCTGAATCAAATGTGGGTCAGGACCTGCAGACGTAACTCGACCTCAGTTCAGTCCGTATTCATGTTTACAGTCGTTTACGCTGTAAAGTTTCTGTGTGAAGACACTGGGACTGGCTGTTTTAGGCTAATGTGAACTTTTAATGTTAGTGATAATGTTACTGGCCTGCTTTCTGGTGAAGTACTAAGGTACTGAGGAAAAGTAATGGTGCGTAGATGTTTTCTTTACCCTGTGACCCATATCAGACTACAGTATTTCTTCCAGTTTAGAGGTTGATAATTACACCTCCATAAAGGAAACTGCAGGGCTAAGTCAATGGCCTTAGGAACAACAGTGCACGTGCAAGTGTCTTCGCTCAGTGTCCGACTCTTGCTCAGAAGTTTTCTGCCTTGTCAGCAAACTTTCCCAACAGCACACAGTGAGCAGGTGTGATTGGTGGACTGACTTAGCTGCAGGCCACATCTAAAGCCATTTACTCAGCTGGAAGCCTCAACAGAACACTGAGGCTTGATTTCATTAGCTGAACAACGCCAGGCTAATCTAGGGGTAAATTAAATGATAAACATGCACTGCACGTTACAGTCAGTAATTAGTTTCCCAATGGAGATCTGTGATTGAGGGGATCAGCCTCTGACATTCCTCTGCTGGTTTTGCAGAGACCGGTATGCCAGACACATGTTGTCCTGTGTGTGGCCCACAGTACTATAAGCAGACTTGCTGAGTTAGTACTGCTGTTCCCAGGGCAAATGTGTGAACCCTTTACCATGCATGTCAAGAGAAGACAATTTGATGATTTTGGACTGATGTGTAGATTTAGTTTTTTTTAGTACAATAAAACAAAGAAATCAATGTAACCATGTTTAATATATTATTTGGTTTGCAAAAAGATTAAATGGAAGTTTAAATGGAAGCCCATGGGACAAAAGTCCAAGACTGTTCACTGACTTATTCAAGTAATTATTTTCTGAAGGAGGTTTATGAATTTAAATGATGATTTTAGCTGATTTTTTTAAAGGTGATTTGCGTCAGTTTTATAAATGATACTTATAAAACTGCCAGGACCAATCTACTGATAATGTCTACTTCATGCTCTTAAAAAAACGTGAAAAAAAACAAAAGACAAATCAGTTGTAATTATGTTTCCTTTTTCAAGGCTGATGTCTACTTCATGCTCTTGAAAAAAAACAAAAGACAAATCATTTGTAATTATGTTTCCTTTTTCAAGGCTCTGACATAGGTTCAGACATCTGCTTGTATTGTCTGTTGGGGATAAAATAATTATTTTGTGATGGAACAATGGAACAAGATAATCTACCAACTGCTCAGAACACACTGCACTTTGGATATGAAGTTACTATTTGCTTGTTATGTCTTCCAGCCTTAGTCAAACTTTAGTAAATAAAAAAGGAAAATGACAAAAATCTCAGGCGAATGTTAGGAAATCTAAGAGCTTAGCTTGAACGTGCGCTGTTGTTTCAGATGAATTATTACAAACAGTAAAATTATCTCTGACAAAAACTCTGATTGGATGCTGGAGTCTTCCAGTATTCCAGTGGTGTTTCTTTGGGTGAACAACCTCACCCTCTCCTTCTAATGTAACTCCGTAGAGGATGTAAATTTAGTACTCCTCCCCCCTTAGAGCCCACATTAAAATGCTACAACATTAAAATTATGGTTCTTGTAGGAGTCATCTGATCTGGAGGATGGTCCGCAGCTGGTTCTAAAAGTATCAGTTAGTGTTGCAGGCACCACAGTGAATCTGATCTGGATTTGCAGGGAGTCATTTCCTGTGAGGACTACATAAACAATCTTCGGCCTCTGTGGCGAGGCCTTCAGTGGCCTCCAACATTCTTAGCATAAACTCCCAAACTGACCTCCAGCCCATGACTATGGAAAAGAGAAATGTCAGGATACAAAGCAGACATGACAATATGCAAGTCCATTGCCAATGTTCGCAGACAAGCTGAGTCAAGGTTTACCGCAACAATTTGCTAAACCAGACCGGACCAGCAAAATTAGATAGTGGACTTGAGACTTGGTGTCCACATTGTAAAAGGACATCTGAGCTGGGTGTTTTAAATCAGTAAGAATACCCTTGTTCTGTAAAGTGGTAAGCTTTGGTTCAGAAAGAATGAGCCTGCCAGGTGGTGATTTTTTTTGTGTTTTATGTTGCCATGGACAGTTTAAGGCATGGTTGTCAAACATACGGCCCGCTGAATTTTAAAAAAAAAAAAAAAAAAAAAAAACACAAAAACTTCATGTTCTAGATTTAATTTTTGTAAAATTATATTTCATTAACTGCTGAATATAAATATACTTTGCATTAAAACAAAGGGGAAAAATGACTTATTGTTATTTATAGTTAATTAGATTATGATTGCAATGGTCTGGCCCACTTGACAGCTAATCAGGCTGCGGCCACTGAACCAAAATGAGTTTGACGCCCCCTGGTTTAAGGTGTAGGTATGCAGTTACTCACGCAGATCGTCCTTCCACATCAAGCTTGGTGGGGATGATGCCCTTCTTGTTAAGAACAGCAGAGACCTTGTCCACTTCACCACGTTCAACAGCTTTCATCAGCCGGTCGTCATACTTGTTCCAGTCTGTGTTCTGACAGAGAAAAGAAACTGTTAGAAACCACTATGAAACAGAAAGTATTTCCCAAAACAAACATGGCAAACAGAAAAAAAGACCAAAACTAACATTTAAATATTAAGTAACAATACTGGTTTTCTGATTGTTTTAAATAAAGTATTTGATGAGATGTAAATCCCAAACAAGAACAACAACCTCCAAATAGTGACATCATTTTTTCATTTTTGAAGGACAATTACAGACATTCAGAATGTGCCAAGAATGTTCCAGTTCCAGAATTATCCATAATTGCCTGCAGTGAAGCATTGTATTCTGACAATAACATGAATTTAAGCCTGTTTACAACTATACACATCACAGTGCATTTTCATTTTGATGAATAAAACCAACCCACAATGTGCTAAAAGCATTACAACAAAGAATGCATCTGAATGCTAAGGTATCCTTTTGTTTGTCATTGACACTGCCAACAATGAATACCTACAAAGTGCATGGAAGTGCATTTCAGCCAGCGGCTCATCTTGGGAGAGTGGAGCTGGTCCTTGCACCGTGCAACTGAAAAGGATGCCAGGGTTCCGGTTTACAAAAAAAGCACCAAAATGAGAAAATGAAGAAAATGAGGGTGTATAAAAACAAAATCCAGGCTTTTGTAGAACACTCAGCCAGTGAGTGTACAGAAAGTAGAATTAAAGAAAAGAAAAAAGAAAAAGAAATGGGACAATCTGCACTGCGGTGGAGGTCCTCTTATTAAAGGCTCAGCCTCTGAAGTTCCCCTCACTTGTAGAGTTTAGTTGGCAGGAATGTCTAAGCATTCCTGTGTTGCTCACTGCGCAGCAGTCTAAATTATGGTATAAAAGGGAAGCAAAAAAGGACTAAAAGGAGGGAGGAGTAGAGGTGGAGAAGCAGAAGGGCCAGCCCTGCCAGCCCCGGGACCTGCCCTGGCCGGCAACTGCAACTCCTCCTCTGGAGTAAAAATCAGCTCAGCCTGGCTTACTTCTCCCACCCCCCAAGTTTCTTCCGCTTTCTCCTCGCCTTTATCCTTAAGCCCTCCTGGTAATTCAGTGGTCTTCTGTCGGGATATTCTTCTTCTATTGAGGTTTTCTTCCTTAAAAGTCGTGAACAGTGGTTGCAGCTCAAACGACAACAGAAAAGCTCAACTGTCTCCTCTATCACTTATCTCCAACGTCTTCACTCCACCAAATGGCAAGGTCAGTCGGGCTCACTGGGGTAAATATGTGAGCTCTCGCAGGTTTTAAATATCACCTCCTCCCGGGTAAACAGCAGTGGTGGAGACAGTCCTGCAGACTGGTTACCTCTTTATTTTTTGACCGTCCAACCTTTCTGTAGTGACTGATAGGAAGACAGGGGCTAAGAATACATTCTGGACATTCCTGCAGCATGAGTAATGGTGATAGTGTCTATCACCGCTGCCAGCGTGAAACAAGGCCAGCCAAGAAGACCTCGCTCCCTCCAACCATGCTCCCTGTTTACCCCCCAGCTGAAAATATTAATGTCAGAGGGGGATTATGGTTTGCACATTTGAGGTAGTTATGGCAGTGACCCTCACAGCACACTGCAGGGGGGAGCTCATCCATCTAAAAGAGAATAGGGTGGCCCCAAAGCCCCCTGATCCTAACTGCAAGGTGGCAAGGTTAGATGTCATCCCTTTTACAAGCAGCTGTCTAAGACCGCAGCCACACCGTAAACTACCAGACTGCCTCTTCACTTACACCTATGACCACACAGTAAACACTGTAAAAGCACCACTTTCATTTACAGGGTAAAAATATCTGAGGCAAACAGCCACCGAGACGACACTCAGGGGAATGGCTGAGGTACAGAGAGGTAGCCGTTTAATTTACATACTGCATCAGCTCTTTGCGGGCTTGTGTTACAATCTGCTGCCAGACTGGCGTTAACAGAGCGGCGATGATATCCGCAAACATGCAAAAAGTCCTCCTCCGCATGACATGTCACATGAAGGAGTAGGTATCCACTTACAAAAGCTGCTCATCCCAGCATAGAGACAAAGGCGCCAAAATGGCACAAGGCCATACAGCATACTTGCTCGAGTAAATATCTGACAAGGGTGTCAGGGAGCGTGTGTGTATTACCAATTTGTTCATGCATAAGCTAATTTTGGAGACGTAAGTGGAATAGAACCGAGTTGTTCTTACATGGACTTGTTTTGTTATTGTTTGAAGAATCCTTTGAAAGGAGACTGAAAAACTTCACATTTTAAAACTGCATTGATGTCACAGGCTCTCTGGAAGGCCAGGATAGTGAACCGGCAAACTTCTTCTCATCTTCTTGCAGTAAGAGGCTAACCACTTCTGCCACCTTGTGGCATAACTCTGGAGTTTCTTTGGGTATTTTTCACTGACACTCGAAAATAAAAACGAAAATATTGCATAAGCATTCTGTGAGTACAAGCTGACGTTGATGCAGAATGTGACCTGATAATTTTAGTTCCATTTAGAAGCAAAATCATGCAAAGAGACGTGTGTACTCTGATGTATCCAATATATTAGAAGAGAAATAATCAGCAATAATAAACCTGATGATGATGATGATGATGAATGAATTAAGTAGCAGGCACGCAGGCATTACCTTACCTTACCTAATTTCTATTTAAACGCAGTGACCTTTTAGGACAAAACATCAGTTAACACTGGTTGTGCCAGGGTACTACCTGTCTGCACAGACTATTCTGGAGGATGAGTAAGAGCTTTACACTCTTGCCACTTTTGGTTGAGGTTTTCCGTCACTTTTTACAAGCTGCATGACTTTCAAGCACCTCAGTTTCGTGCCTCTGTAAGCTCCTGGGCAGACAGACTGATCCGTCTCCGATGTCCTCACCCATGAAATCATCAGCAGAAAATATCCAGCTGGTCATGTGTTTACAGAGGGATGGAGGACCAAAACATAAAGCTGTACACCAATATGTCATGCGATAGTTGTGTTCAAAGGGACGGCTTCACTGACGTTTTGACACGCTCTACGCCACCGTCAAGATTTACAATGTGAGTGTGTCTCTTTGGAGCCAAATGTATAGATATAGTTTTGCATATTTTCCTTGACATTTTCCATATTATAAATGTCATAGTTTGTATTAGTCACATATCAAAATGCACGCAAATACCTGCTATTATTTGTGTGTTGGATTCTGCAATTATCGTGATTCATCCACAGCTAACCTGTAATTATGGAGATTAAAAATTAAAATATTCTGAGAGCCTAGTTATTTAAGAGCTCTCTAACACAAAGACTTAGTTCTGGTTAAAAATCTGAAGGAGGACTCCTAATTACGGATAAATTAATTTAACCAAGCTTTTACTCAATTATTACCTGAATAGAGAGGTATCACCAAGAAGAAAACGTTCTTTTGGAAAACACCAGCATGTCATGTTGCATGAATTATTTGACAGTTCTAAGAGTTGGAAAAAAACATCTGTGTATCTGATACCTACACCAATCAAAACCCTTACCGCAAAATCTTGACGTTCCTGCAGTTTATGAAGCCAGTCGAGCATGTGATTCGTCATCTGCGTGTATTTTTATCATTAGCACTCAAACATACCTGCTTCTGACGTTAGATCAAATAGCTGCACGCAGTGTAAATGTCTCAGTGACAAGTGATTTGCAGGTGAAATATACCCTGGTAGTGAAAGGCCAAAACTGTGTCAGTGTTAATGAGGAACTTAAGCACAGGCTGAAATTGTGCGACTTGCTGCTCAACCAAACAGTGATGTCAGAGTATCTGTTTAGAGCAAGTGTTTACAACAGAAGGTGAAGGGTAACCAGCTAGTTTTGTAATTTTGGTCAGGTGTGGTTGTCTGTTTGATTCCCAGTGATATAATGTTATAGGGAGCACGTCTTCAACACACCAGTGTAGTAAGTCACAAGTATATGATGTGTACGTGAAGACCGCGCTGAAGAATAGAGTAGAATACATGAGAATAAATGAATATGTGGAAAATTAATTAGGTTAAAACAGTGAATCTGTCACGATGGGCAACATCCACTGATTACAAAGGAGCTGCTCTTTCCATTAAAAGCCAAGGCCACAGTGATGGCTTCAGCCAGGTGTCTTGAGAAAAAAGACACTTTTTATGGTATGTGCATGAGACACTGATGAAACATCTGAGGGGCTGCTTAACACGGGGCCACTCACTGGGCAGAGTTTGACCAGCGAGGACAAACAGATGCACACTCTGGTGGTTGCGAGCAGGACAAACAGATGCACACTCTGGTGGTCAACTAGGGAAATTAGTAAAAAGAATGCTTTTAACAAGAACATTTTGTCAAACAGAATAAATCAGTCTGTTAAGTGCTGGAGGCAAAGCTTTGGTTCTGAAATTTTAACACAACCATTCTAATGGAAGAACACGTGGTTTTTCGTTCCGTGTCATGCTGACTTATTAGCTATTACATCAATTGTTTGTGTTCTGGTTGCTTTAATTTTCTTTTTTTCCTCTTTTTTTTTGTCTTTGTTTCATTCTTTACTGTATTTTCTTGTTTTTATCTTTTTTTATAAGCATTAAAGATTAGGGACATGTCTACCAGCTGTAGATTACCTATCCCTTAAAATGATATATATTCAAAAACGTGGAACAAATTAGCAAAATAGGAAGTCAAAAAAATATTACAAACATTTAGTCCATTACATGTTCAGTGAAGTTGCTCTTGGATTTATTTGTGAATACAAGTGAACTAAACCTAAAAGAGCAAACTGTGTGAAAACTATAACTTTTACATAATTTATAGTCAAATTACTGATATAAATTTATTTACAAAAGAACAGACTTATGACTAGAATATGTCATGACTGAGCAAATGATGCAAACAACAGTGATTGGAAGTTGGTTTGTTCAAAACGAAAGTGACTCTGCCCCTATAATTGGGCCTTGGTTTTTAACAAACAGAGCTGGGACCATAGTACTGTGAAAATTTAAAGTTGAATTATTACTTTGGGTCAATCATTGACTCCAAATTAATCCTTGAAATACATTTTGATGCTGTGAAACCAGCTCAATAACACACTGTACCAAGACTTATTTTATTTAAATATGTATTCAAAAACAATAGAAAACATAATAGGAGCTGAAATATACAGCTGTGTTCATATGTTTGAACATTATGTGTGAGGCTGATATGATGTTATGTTTTAACTATTTTCAAGCTAAGAAAAAATCTTGACCTTCCTGATACTAAATCACAAATATTAAACTTCAAGTGGCTCGATAAAGTTAGTGTGTATCTTAAACCGAACACACAGCAATGATTAGAACCAAGAATATTTTTCAGAAAAAACATGGGACAACCTGCCCAGCACTAACATGACAAACATTTACTTTGATTCAAATCTATTATTAATAAAATGGGTTGTTATCATTTTTTCTACTCACTGGATGAACAGGTCTCTTACATTTAAAATAAGTAACAACCAGTACCAATACTAGTATGGACTCTGGGTCTGTACCTGTACCAGAGAAACAACAGCCATATCTGAATCTTCGTTTTGCTTAACGAAGTTAAAAAAACACACACACACAACATCATGCAGCAGCGGCTAGTCCAACCTGCATGTATTTGGTTAACTAAGAAGCTAACAGGGCATGCTGCTACTTGGGCACATACACTCACCACGTTTGGCCAGCGTTTACAAGTCTTCACACGGAGGGAGGGCAAACAGAATTTTTTTTTTTACCTTTTTACTCAACAAGAACTGAATCTTATTCAATATTATATACAATTGTTTCTTAAAGACACAAAACTGGGTTGAAGTTGGGTTTTTCTGCCAAAAAACAAATAAAATAATTGATTTATTTAATTTAAAACAATCAGGTGATTCACATTCAAAAACGCCCTCGACCTGATCTGCAGTGATAATAAGGGAGTGTTTATATGAAATGAAAGTGCTATAAACATTCCAAGATAGTAATCAAGTCCCTGAAGCCAACACTCGACTCCCATGGCAGTAGATAAAAGGCAGTTGGTTACAAGACAGGTAGAGACTTGATCCACTGACGAGCTGAATGCTCCACACATTCTTTACTGTGACACAAAGGTGACTAAGCACTTACAGGAAATTAGCTCAGCTCTGTAGGATTTTTGAGGAGCAACAAGTAATTTAAGTTTTCAAGTTACAAAAAGAAGAAAACTGTCTATTTAATTTTTTTTTTATAAAAACACAATGTTGGCATTACGACTCTTTACAGCAACCTTTGCACAGGTGAGGGGGCGCTACAATCTAGGGATACACAAATGCTTATGTCCCATGCTAATTTTAACAGACTATGGTTTGTAAAGAGTGAAGCTGAGCAGCACTGGATGGTTGTGTGTAGAGTAAAGGTGGAAACAAGTCAGAGAAAGTGGTAGTCAGGGAGATAAGATATGTAGACAGGAACACTTACAGTCTAGAGAGGAGAAGCCAAGGCAAAGGTCAAGGTTTATGAGTGATATGAAATGGTGTACAATAAGAAGAAGGATGTGTACAATTAGCCACACAAAGAGACGAAGGCAGAGTTCAGCTGGTTAGGCTTGTTAAGGATATAGAGAATAGAGTAGTAAGAAGATGGAGACTGAGACCCTGTGTGACTACATCCAAAGGGAATAACTCAAAGTAGAAGGAGAAGAAACGTGCCAATGATTTAAAAGCGCCATTAGATTTCTGTTCAGTTTTTTTATTTCCTATGGCTACTGTTTTAAGTGTTAAAAGCACTTGAAACATCTCAGGAGACCTGAGGGGCCGTCACTGCACAGTCCTCAAGGCAGGTCAACAAAGAAGTGAGGCTGTGACTCTGTGCAAGTACAGCTTAAAAGCCCACTACAACTCATCTTACATTACCTGAAGTTTGATCAAGGCTCCTGGTACTTAGCTATATACACACATTATTACATGGCACATAAGATCATCATTACGGCAATTATTCTAACTTTTAATGACCAAGAACTAAAGCCTTTATAAAGTTGGCTGACTTTCAGACCTTTACGGAGGTAGATAAGATCAGTTTCATATAAAGAAATTAGTTGATCAATCGTCGCACCCCTAGTTTTTCATTTAACATCCGACAGACGAACAAGTGAATGATCAAACCAGAAAAACATTATAGATTTTTTAATTTTTTTACATGCAAGTTGGCATCCAAACCCATGTCATATCCTTAGCCATTGGTAGAAAAATATATATACATTTGTGAAATATACTGTTACAAATAAAGCAAGGTGGCAGAGGAGGTTAGTGCTCTTGTCTTACAGCAAGATCCCTGGTTTGCTGGTTCCGTTCCCATTTGTCAACGCTTCCCCACTGCCCTCACAACACCCATTAGTCTCCAAAGGATTCAGTGGCAGGAGATGAGGGAGTATGATATTTATTGTAAGAATATCGCCGGGGTCCAGTCTACTATATGTTGTCTATATGTTTCTTTTCAACAGAAAATAGAGATGATGATGACAGTGGTCGTCCGTGTCCTTCTTTTGTCAAGTTGCATATGCTCATACTTTGGATTCACCATCTTTCTTTTCAACAGAAAACAGAGATGATGATGACAACGGTCATTTTTAGACCTTCATGCGTCACGTAGCCGTCCGTGTCCTTCTTTTGTCAAGTTGCAGCCTTGAAATCAGAGTAGATTTCGCTCACAAACAATACATTCCAGCAGCATTTGGCTCCTCTATCCTGCCACACCACCATCAACAATGCCCAGCCCTACACTCTGTTTTGTAAAATAACACCACTCTAATGGGAGGGAGGCCCTACATTTCATCTTCTCGGCTCACGTCTAGTGGGGGAAGGTAAGAAGAGAAAGACTGGGTGTGACTCATTTAGATAAAGGAGCAGAAAAACAAAGCCTCCCTATCCAAAAGTGAAAGTCCTTAAAGCAAATTCAATATTGAAATATGAAAGTTTCAAATCATGCGATTGAGGAGTGCATGGTGCACGTTCAGTCAGTTCAATGTGCAAAAACATTCAATGTGGATTTGTTACGTTTGGTTTTTTTAGTTTGTTTGTTTATCTTTAAAATGACTATAGTTAAAATACATGACATAAGTGTAGCACTGCTGTAATGCTTGAATGATAACAAGCCTCCAGTCACTAGGTGGCAGCAACTCAATTAGTGGTTTGTACAGATAAAAGTATGCATGTTATCAGGTTCTCAATTGTATTTCAATTTGCAGGGGTGTGAGGGGGGGGGCATGAAAACATTTCTGTCCCCAAGAGGGAGTAGTAATTAAGAACCACTGGTTTGCAGTAAGAGTTCTGTTCTGTTCTGTTCTGTTCTGTTCTGTTCTGTTCTGTTCTGAAAGAGTTATCGATGTTTATTCAGTAGGTGAAAAAGGAAAGTGCAAAGGTAATAACATCAATCTGCTTATTATGTCTTAGACAAAGTAACTATAAAGATGATGAAGAACGGTATTTGAAATAGAGTTTTTTCAAACAATTTACTTGTAATTCTACTTCTTCATGGACAATGAAAAATTAACCCATCAATCACAATTAGTGGTGAAATCTTTACACCATCTTCTGACCCTAATCTCTGTGCTCTCTCCCCTTCTAGTAATGGGGCTAACACACCCACCACACACACACACGTTAGAGAACTGCAAGCTGGGTAAAAAACATCAAGTTATTCCAACCAGATGGTGTGTAGGAGTGGAACATTTATTCATTTGATGCAAGTATTGATTTTTTTTAATCCACTACTTTTGTCTGTGAACTCAGCTGGTTTACTACTACTTCAAATTTAATGCTGCTTGGTCTCATCTGTACTTTTGTAAGTTATGGTGGCAGGCACTGAATATTTTTTTTATTTATTTTTTGCCTTGCATACAACTGTTTCCATCCTTGGCCAACACAGAGCTAAATGGCTGTTTCTGAGGATGGAAAAACTTGAAGGCCAAATGATGTTATGTGAGAACACAAACATCATACATGCACAAAAGTATTGACCAAGGACATTTCATGTAAGGACTGTCTGTTTACGTTCCACTGAGCACATGGGAAGGCTCTAGAGCAGCGGTCCCCAAGCTTTCTTTCACGGGTCAAATGTCTTCATTTGTAATCACTAGAGAAGTAAAAATAAAAGCAAAATAAAAAAAACAATGCCATAAATATTTGCATGTTAATTGTTCCTAAAGAAAATTGACGTGTTGCAAATATAGTTGAAGTTTCATGAAACAAAGTATCAGAATATTTTAGTGTATTGATATCTTCTTACACCCCAATGAATTAACATTCAGAAAAAGACTTGGTATTCTAACTACGAATACAAAAACAAAACGCCTGCTGCACACTCCACAGAAGCCAAGGCAGAGACGCGTTAACTACTGCTACACACACACCAATTTCTCTTAAATTTAATTTTAACGCAGTTGCAAGGACGGAATACAAATGATGAAATTATCTCAGCGGACCTTTGCCTATCCTCTTTCTCTTTAAGAACCTCTTCACAATCGAATCTAATTCTTTTGGTTTCGTCTTCATGTGCCAACCATTGACTGCATTACTCTGTCTGAGAACCAGCTAAATTTGTAGATTTGTCAGGAGGAATATCATATTTGTACGTAAGCCCGTCTTTGTGAAAGTGTGTATATAAAATTAAGTAAGGCACATAAATCTGTGTGTTTTTCATACAACCCTTGTACTTGTCCTACTCCACTGCTTATATCGACATTGCTTTCCACACAGTATTTCAGATACGCTGACTGAATCCCTTGACAGAGGAATATCTTCAAGGTTTATTACTCAATCCCCCCAAAAATATGGTTTTTCATTCGCAAGGGAAAAAAAACAAGGTTTTGTGTAGAACTTACAAAAAGTTTCCTTTCAGCGAACTGGTAAAGCGGCGAAATTTTGCATAGTTACTGTAAAATATCTTAAAAAAGGACTTTCACTGATTTGTTAAATTCTATTATGAATTTAGAGCTGCCTTTTGGTTATTGGTAAGTTAATTTCAGCAAATAAACACACCAAAAATAACTTTACTGCTGCTGTGTTAAATCTAAAGTCCAGGGTTAATTCATGCACAATATTCCAGAAAAGTGTATGTGTATAATAAAAGTGTATAATAAGATAGTGTTTCTGACATGAGTAAGTGTATAATAAGATAGTGTTTCTGACTCAAATTCACTGACTGGAATTCAAACAGCATTTCCTGTTCTGTGATCTGACCACTCTGTTATTTCGTTGGAAATAATAAATGTGTTGATTGATAGGTGAGATATTGCTCTCATAAAAAAATAACTGCAGATACAAGACCTGCGTAAGAAAAAGTAACAATAATGTATGAAGCTTTAAATCAAATGCCAGCGCTTCCAGTAATAATTTATGCATTTGTGTATGTTTGTGATCATCAAAGCTTTGTTCATGAAAGAACATCTGATGGTTCTGGTTGAAAGGTTCTGTTAGGGAACTGGACGTGAAATTTTCTCAAAGTAAAGACATTTCGCCTCTCATCCAAGAGGCTTCTTCAGTTCACGGATGACTAAGAATCTTCATAGATCTGACGGTTATGGTATGGAATGAATGATAACTACTGCACGCATTAGAACAAAGGTACAGAATGTCTTTCAAAACAAATTACCAAGGAGCTTAAGACAACAGTCAGGCTGGACTGTAATGCACAGAGGTATGCAGTGGGAATGCTCTGCAATGATCAGACCTACGTAAATGTCATTCCTGTTTCCTCAACAAAGCCCTTACTTCATCTGCAGCTCTTCCTGTAGCTGTAGCTGACTAAACCAATGGTACAGATAATGCCAGAGGGCAAAAAAAAAACAGTTTGCGTGGCCCTGAATTTCTATGTTCATTTGTTTTTGAGTCTGGATAACAAGAGTCAGTCAATTATCAATGCTGACAGCGTTGACAGTGGATCTCGCCACAAAAAGCTCCAAAGACTTAGAATTTCTTCTGTTTGCATCTGCTATGTTCTACATGTTCCACTGAGCACAATTGTAATTCAGCGCATATTAGTTCCAAAGCCTAGACTTGATTGAAAAAAATAATTAAACATCAGAGTCTCAAGTGAGGTTAATTTAGTTTGTTGTGTTCCTAACAGTTTCAGACATGGAGACAATTTGGAGGAAAATTATTCTTCCTAATGTAGGCTTCATTTCAGCCTTTTAATCTGCTTATCTTTTAGCATTAGCTTGAGGGGTGTGTTAAATAATGTAGATTCTGTATAAATAAAGATTCAATATCTTTTGATTAGTTTCCCCAAAAGGAACCGTCTGATTGGAAAGAGTAGGAGGCTTTGTTAGGGTTCACAGTTATTGAACAGTCAAACACTGAAAATGAATAGAAATATTGAATTTGAACAGACTGGTTCAGTCTGTTATCAATATAATGAACATAAATAAATCAACATGTTTTTGTGTGACTCACTTCTTTTTTGTTTCTCCCATAACTGAAAGAAATGTTTTGAAGGAACTAGGTTCCTTCCTGGTGAAAAAAGAATAATTCAACTAAATTCTGAAATACTCTGACACAAAACCTCACTGACAGAAGTGTCGAGTTTTGAATTAATCACATATGCTTCAAAATATTTTAATTAAAACACGAAGGCCTTTGGCCTGGTGTTACCAGATGTTTTTAGATCCCAAGCCTTTCTGGCTTTTTGGTTTTTTGGTCTGAACAACAATGTTGATAATATATATATACACATTATATATTTTTACAATTTGTCTTAGAGATTTTGGACTTAGCCTTCCAAATTATATAATCTGTTTTAAGAAAACCACTTTTATATATCTTAATTTTTTTTAAAAAAGGTGCTCCGTACAGTGATTTTCTTACTACACCCACTCAGTGACACGCCATGTCAAACATTTCACTTTTTTTTCCCGTGGCATTAAGAGGACTTAGGTTTTGAGCCAAAGTCTTTGACAGGACACAAAAGGACGATCCGTGGAAAAACGCCCCGCAGCGTTTTTGAGCGAGACAGTGGGTGTCCTCGGTGATAACCACCGGATACTCCCGGCTGTTGGCGCATTGTTTTGTAGAGTTACCTTCTTTTTGAAGAGCAAAACAACACAGAAAGCTGGGCTATATACGTTAAATAAGTTCAGTTTGAAAACGCTGTCAACATCTAACAGAGAAGCAGGTGCTTAATGTACAGGCGAGGAACACACTGAACCCACAGCCACCGTGGGAAACATGCCCGCGGTTAACGTGGATATTGTGGACAACTCTGGTCACAGTTTAAAACTTTAGCTACCGGAATTTAAGGACAACTTCAGACATTGTTATCTTTTGTTTAAAATAGCAAATAATCCCAGCGAAAACGAGGAGATACCGGCAAAAACACAACGGTTACAAAAACAAAAGAAACGTTAAACTTACTGTGATAGTAACTTCTTGCTTTTTCAACCGATACCTCAGGCTCTTCATGTTGTTTGGCGTCACTCCTCGGTGTTAAAATTTTTTTTTGTTGAACACGTCCATATATTTCACATAAACTTTGAAGAAAGTTAATCCACAGAAACTTTCATCTGCTTATTTTTCCTCACGCAGCCAGTTTCACCTGACGCCTTACCGCAGGCTTATTGGCACGTTGAGTGACAGGCGCTTCAGCCAATCAAGTAGCACCTTGTACGGCGAATGTTTGCTTTTAGACCAATCAGCGACATTAAAGGGCGGGACTTCCTAGTAAAGTGTTGTTGAGAGAAGCCGGGGGCGTTGACTGGGGCAGGGTAGGAAAACCTGGCGTCCTCTCAGACTTTACCTGCTTGAAGAAGACAAGCACCTGTAAAAACATGGATACAGTCGAAAGGTCGAAATAACGACATTTCCTTCACGTATATTTGCTAATAAAACATGGATTCGAAATATTTGAGACGCAGTTGTGGGTTACTGTATTAATAAAATACTAATATATTGTACTTCTTGCCACCATTATGAAAAGTTAAAAAATATATATTTATTTCTAATTTTATTCACCAGAAGATGATCAGATAGTACACAATAGTTCATACAGATAGACAGACAGATAGATAGAGAGATATAGATAGATAGATAGATAGATAGATAGATAGATAGATAGATAGATAGATTACGCTTATTAGCTTATGTTCCTTTCCAACCCAAGTCCACTTCTTTACATTACAATGCATAGCTTACTGACTTTCCAGCCTGTTAAATGTTTCTGTCTTTTGTCTCTGTTCAGATTGCAACAGCGTTACCATGGTGTTTCCATGGAGTTACCATGGAGCTGCCACTGGTGTTCAGTCGGTCTAAGCTGGAGTCGCACTGACCTCATGGTGCTAATAGGGCCTTACGCTGCATTGCTAACCAGCCCAAATTAAGGGTCTTTTTTTTGGACTCTCTTTCTGATGAGAAAGTTTTGTTTTTGTTTGAAAGTCTTTCACGTCACTTTGCCAAAGTTTACCAGGGCAGGGAAAGGATGTCAGGCAGGAATCAAGGTGTTAACTGGGATTCTTGTTGTCACTCATGATTGGCAGTTTCGGGGGGACTTTGTGAGGCAGCTGGACAACAGCACAAAATATATAATTTATGACAAATATGACTGAGAGTGACTGAGATTGAAAGATTTATAGATTACAACCAACGCATCACGCAGACGTGGAACCGCAGCTTGGACCACATCAGCACAAAGACGGCATTGGTCCTATATTTTAAAACTCTTTGCAGCACTGACCAACAAGCAGAGGCAAAACTCCTGAAGGACAAGAACACGTGTAAGTCCTGCTGCCCCCACTGGTCAGTCTGTGGACCTGAGGCTTAAGTTTGTCAGGAGCCAAACTGTTTGAACAAATTTACTTATACTAGTATTTCTTGTGCAGCAAAATAGTCATATCCCATTGGCAGACTTGTACAAGACTTTTATTTAAAAAAGTTTCTTTTTAGTGTTAAAGTTTACATCTTCAATGTTGTTTCCCCTCTTGAATTCATGCAGTGTCGAAATATATTGCCGCGTACTTTTGACTTCCTTCCTGCAGACCATCTTTGCCCTTGGTTATATTCACTGTACCTAGAAATGACTCATGCACAATAATACAATTTTCATGTGCATGAAAGATGGATGCTTGTGCTCCTGTCTATTCAGATGAACATGAAATCAGATTTTTTTTTTTTGAAGCAGATGTGCTCAGATAGGGGAGTTGTATGCTGTGCTACGCCGCTGTCAGGAAATGCTAATCTGTGACTCACTCCCTTCATCGTTATCAGCCCATTTCACCAGTGAGTGACACTCTGCAAAATGAATCATGAGAGAGCGGTGACATCGCTAAATGATTCGTAACATGAGAGCATGATGTTGGAATAAATCGGGTGAAGTGTGTGTAAAAAAACATTTTATTTACTTCTTAAACAAATGAGTACAAATACACAAAATACAAAAACATTGTCCACTCAACAATGATACGTGGTCCAGCATTAAATGCACCAAATGTGACAAGAGAAAGAAACATTTATAAATATCCTCATGCAGCACTAACAAATTAGATGGAACCTAGTAGAAGATCCAAAAGCTGCTCACAGACAGCAGCGTTTAGGAAGAAATCTTTTTTTTTTTTGTCTCTTAAAAGTGAGATGAAAATAACAAAGACAGGGAAAAGAAATGGAGTTGAATTTAGCAAAGATGTCACACATTTGACTCCTGCGGTGGTGACAAGCTGTGGCGATCTCTCCGGGGAAGGCAGATCAGTTCAGTTGGAAAATCTCTGCCCTCAGAAGTTTACAAGTGTTTGGGAAGGAGAGGTTGACATGCTTCAGCGGAATCGCTGTATTCTGGGAGCACTCAGACAGCCTTACGGTGATACTCTGGAGGAGCGACCTCATAGTCAGTGGCAGTGAACAGGCTGGAGGAATTCTTCGCCAAGTACCTGAAGGAAACATGACATTTTCTCAGCACAGAGCCGCCGTCCATTTTTGCTATGATAATTGTTGGAAGCAGTAATGACTTTGCCCTTTGGTATTCAGTACACCTGGAGAGCAGATGATAGGATGTGAACCAGCAAACTTCTTCCTTGAGGTGAGAATGCATGTTAAGATCAGTTTTACTTGTACATTTTTTGAGCTATCAAAATAAATCAATCAATATTTAAATGTCAGCATCCATCCACTCATCTACGCTCTAGTCGATAATTATTTGCAGACACCGCAGCAGATTAGAACACCATCTCATCCAGTCAGACGCATCAGACGTCTGACTGGCAGGATGACTGACACTGGCAGGATGACTGACACAGTTGACCAATGGACTGTGAGGGACTGTAGACTGATTAATATTCTTGAGGACAACGACTTCACCAAGGTTTTGAAAATAATCTGAAGCATAATTCTGGGTTATACTTGTGTATATTCTTCTGCAGTGGCATGTCCATCAGAGGAATGGGTTTCATGTCCTGCCTCTCTGCCTTGTCAAAAGATGGAAATCCAGTTACTTTCCAACATTCTTTCAGATGTGAAATAATTAGAATCTATGAGAACGAGATCAAAAGCTGTTGAAAGACTTCAATTATCTTAACAGGTTTCCATTTCACTTTTGTTAAAGATTCGTATTTAACAATATTCCTCTTTGTGGGTGGAAAATATGACAAAGACACAGCATAACGAGGAAATCGGTTAAAGACGTCTGAGAGATTTGTCCTAACATACATACAGTATATACATATATACGTACATATATATGTTAATGTATATACATGTATATATGTACATATACACATATATACACAAACACATACATATACACAGTATTAGCTGCTTTTCATCATATTTAAGCTGTAGCTTTATGTCTCAGAAATAAAGTACTTACACAGTGTTCAAGTAGAACACTGACAGTACTACAAGTACAAGTACTACTTACATTCCCGTCTGTCCTGTCCCCTGAACTTTCTCTCTCTCTTCAGCAGTACTCGGCATGAAAAACTACAGTATTCTCAGTCAAACTAAACATCATCAGGTGCCCCCATATAAAAAATAGCATCGCTGCGAAACAGCACACAGTCTAATGACATCCACAGGTGGACACCAGAGACACATCTTAATGCCAGGGGAGAGAAGACATACTACAGCTGTCCTCCTCCACCAGATCTCTGAGGACAGATGTTCCACACCGACTGGAGATCACTGTGATTTAACTGTCACAGTGTTGGTGATGTGTGATGTGAATGTAATGTTGTTTCTGCCTTTTCAGCAAAACAAAAGATACATAAACCATGAGGCGGCGAGCTGCTCATTTGCATGAAACTGTGGGTATTGGCTGCAGTGAAGTGTTTGTTAATGTTTACTTGTTTAGGGTTCTGTGATAGAACCTATGATGGATGTGATGGAACCTACATTTGTTTAGATGCATTTACAGAATGTCTTTGTCGCTGCAGCTAATTTGGAGATGCCAGCTTCATCGATATCTCAGAGAAAAATGTCCTTCTGTGTGCAGCCAATGACACACCACACCACATGACAACCAACCAATAACATTCAAATGAACATACATACGTCATACAAATAATAAACTCAAACGACTGATCGCGATCTACTGCTAGATCTGACCTGTAGTATCCACATGGTTTGGACAGTGTGCTGCTGGTGAATGAAGGAACAGGAACTTACTTGAGAAAATCCTGGAGGTAACTGAGCAGCAACGCCAGACTCTTCTCATCCAGAGGAGTGTAGGCCAGCATGGCTCCGATACGGACTGTTGGAGGAGGAAGGTGGTGTTAATGTTTTGAAAAGTTCCATAACTGTTTAAACTGAACCACTGCCATCATAATGTCAACCCCCCCCCAGGGCCGTATGCAGCCCGTTTAGGTTTTTAATCCGGCCTGCCAAACTTGTCCAAATGATGTTATTAATTTCTATTGTCATTACACTTCTGCCTTTACCCTGCAGTTCCCGCATTTCTCCAATAGATGGCGTAAAAAAGGCTATTCGCCTTTATGACTTTTACATGTCATTTGTTTTAGTTAACACAAACGCTCCATCTATCTGCTCCTGACCCTGTCCCCCCCCCATCACATTTTAGGACCCATTGTGGCCCGCGAGTCAAAAAGTTTGCCCACGTCTGGTTTAAGTCACTGTTGTTTTTTGCATACATATATGTCTCTATATGTAGAGAGAATGTATTCATATATTTTTTTATTGATATACCCACATATATTTGTGTGTATATATATATATATATATTTAAAGATATATACAAATATAAACTTTAAAGTTCCTTTCTAGGAGGTTACAGTTTTGTTTTGTTTTTTTCAAATCTTTCCAGATCTCCTAGTCTGCAGTAGAATGTTCCACTGATTTCCTTTCACTTTGATTGTGTGTCTGAGAACTTTACCAGTATCGGTTCTTCCTGACCATCATCCACATCCTCACTTTAGACGCCCTGAAACTGAATGTCTACATTTAACAAAAGCTGCACATTTAGCAACAGAAGACATTTTAAATGAATCAATCATTTTGTCACCTCCACCACACGGTCCCTGTGTCCAGACCATAATCTATAGAAAGTCTCACAGAACATTCCTTTCTGTCTTGTTCCTATCCTCACATCATCATATTTGTTCATATTTTATATGGTTGTCCTGAGAATTATCTGTGTCCTGGTGTGCGTTGTGTGTCTGTGTGTGTGTGTCCAGGGCTCCTACCAAAGAGACGCAGCAGGTGTGGAGCTCCGTAAACCTGTGACATGGACATGTCCGGTTGCTCCGCCAGGATCTCGGCGTACTGCGGCCTCTCGAACTTGTACAGCAACTGTGTGCCCAGCATCACGTTGAAATACTCACGAATCCCTGCCACCACTTCACTGACCGCATACTCCCTGAGTACGACCACAGACACACGCAGTACTGTCACATACTGAGAACTCTGACGTATGTGGTGTTCCAGAGAGACAAGGTCAATGAGTGGATTCATCCAAGAGTGTAATTGAAAAACTGAACCCAGTAAGTGATGAGCGCTGGAGGCGAGGAAGTTGAAGAAAAGAAAGAAAAGATATGACTCATAGAAAAGAAACTATGAAGCAGAGAATGATACTGACGACGGAGAAGAAAAGAAGAAAAAAAAATAATGGAGGAAAGACAGAAAGGTAAAAAGGAAAGGAAGAAATAAAAAAACTGGACAACAAGACACAAACAATGAGGAAAAAACTGAGAAAGAAAAGGTTTGAGAAGAAAAAAAGGAAGAAACAAATGTATTATGTGTATTTTTTTGACTAAACAGCAGGATTCACATCAATAACGACTAACTTTTTGGAGGAAACTGGAAACCTGAGGGAACTGAGGGAATCTGAAGCAGCAGCAGCTCTGATGGTTTCACACTGAGTGTCTGGTACAATCTCACTAATCACAGCATGAAACAGTCAGTCCTTCAAAGAACACCTGCCTGCTTCTGCTTCGTCTTACTTATTGTCAGTGTTTCCTTTTGATTTCTTGTAGTTTGCGTAGTCCTCTAAGATGTTCTCTACGTTCTTCTGAGCAGGCAGATGAAACAGCTGGAAGCGAAAAGAAAATTCATCTCTTTATGGACGGCTTTTTTTCTTTTATCAGCAGTATAAAAGTTTCAGCTTTTGAAAGATTAACTTAGATAACATGACTGGATGCTTTTACAGGATATTCATCAAGATTTAAGACATAATTAACTCTAAATAACAAGGCTGTGTAACATACTGTTCTACACTCACCTTACACAGGATATTCATCAAGATTTAAGACGTAATTAACTCTAAATAACAAGGCTGTGTTTTGTTCCTCTGTTTTACTGCAAAGACATTCACATTTATTACTATTTATTCACACTTAATAAAATATACTTTTACAAAAAACCTCATGAATATGAAGTGTTTGTGTATTTTTTATTTGTCAAAATTTATTAAGCGGGCCAGATTGAACCCCCTTGTGGGCCAGTTTTGGCCCGTGGGCCGTATGTTTGATTCATTCCTGATTCATATACAAAACATATATTTATATATGTCTGTGTGCGTGTGTATATATGTATACGTATATATGTATATATATATATATTTACATACACACGCAAACAGACATATATAAATATATATGTTCATGAGGTGAGAATGAAGATTAAAGGCTGACACCGATATTTTCCTTTCCTTTAGTCTCTTTAGTTTCAGTTGCTGTTGCTAATAGGATGTATAATACATAATAAAAAGCACTCAGAGCAGAGGTACTCATCTCATCTGATCTCATCTCATGGCAGAGATGAACTACAGGTCATTAAATGTTGAGAGTACCATCTGTCAGGGGTTTTGAAGACGGCTTCCTCATAAGAACGAGGTTTTCCTTTATCCATGTTGGTTCATGTTGTCCTAACAACTACTGACTTACATCAGCGCTCCCTGCGTCTCCAGTCGAGGTGGTTAGAGTCAAATCACTGCAGTACAGTGTTCAATGATATGCAGACGACTGTCTGATTTATGTGCCTTTGTCATGATCATAAACTTGACCTCATGTATGTTTTTACGCTGGGTTTTTTTTCTCACCTGTTTTTGTCTGGTAATTAGATCCCAGTCGTCGACTAACCAGGGCTTCAGCTCCTCTGGAATCTTCACTTTTACTTCCACACGGTTAGTAAACATATCCTCCTGGAGAAACACACATGGAGAACCAGAGTCTCTGGTCTTAAGAGAGTCAAGACTTCTACTTCACATCATGGATGAACTTCTCTTATAGGTCAAACACCGTAAATGTATGTCCTCCATATGTAGTATGTGTGCACTTGGCTAACTTCAGGGGAGTGAATCTAGGTTTTCTAATTCAGATGTACCCACCCACTGGACAACATGTGTCAAACTCAGATCTAGAGTCAGACGTACCAACCCACTGGACAACATGTGTCAAACTCAAGGCCCGCCAAGTTATTTTATATGGCCAGTAGGAGCTTAAAAAGCATTATATTCACCTGATAAATAATTTTATTTTTTTATTAGACAGCAATGAACAAGATCTGTAACTCAAAGAAATAATAATCAATTGCAGAAACATTTATGTTATGGAGTAGTTACATCTATCTCAAGGGGAACTGTACTGCTGCTGTGGTCCCCAGTGAAAATGAGTTTGCACTTGATTATAAGCGCAAAAATGTACTTGTAGATAAAATGTTTAAGATCACATATATCAATAAAATGCAATGCTATGACTGAGCTGCGGTCAGGTGTTCAAGGTTAAACTCTGTGGTTGATGCTTACACTCTCCACAGTCGGATCGACCCGGGCCCTCTTCTTCCGAGGTCCCTGGGGGGGTTCTGTGCTGCTGGTGCCTTCACCCGGCCCTGGGGCTGAAGAAGAAAGTCACCAGATAAACAACAAGAACCAAAAGGATGCTACCTTGCTGAATTTTGAAATTGCTCTTCACAGTAAGTACATGGATTAAAGACAAGAGCCACTGATTGTACTGTTTTTCCTGTTATTATGATGACGAGTTGAAATTAAATCTTTTTTAGACTTTGTTTTAGAGACATTGGTCTGGCAGTATGTGCCTCAGTTCTGAGTAGCCTTTTTGTGCTTTCTTACTGGGAAACATCTCAACTGAGTAAAACTTAGAAAATAAATTTATTTTCATTTTTAAACTTTAAACTAACAGTGTAGCGTAGTAGTTATTAATATGTGAATAATATGTAATATTAATAAATTTAATAATCAATCATTTTAATAATGACATACTACTATCAACATCAGCTGGATGATTAGTTACTGACAGGATTGACAGCCAGGAGGAAGTGGCAATTTTTCAAAATATTCTTTATTCTTTATTTGTGGTCCGGTGCCTAATGATCTACGGACCTTGATGTTTGTAAAGTTTTGAACTTAAAGTGAACATATTGAATAAAAAAAAATTTTACTTACTCTTTTGTTTTGCCTTTTTTACTTTCCTTAATGTAAGAGAGGAAAACAAATCATCATTATTGTGATTGATAACACATCAATAAATGATCATGTTTACGTTACTCAGCAGCGACACTCCATGCTCGTGTAAATAAACAAGCTGTTCTACTCACAGATCCACATTTTCATGCTCGTGTAAATAAACGAGCTGTTCTACTCACAGATCCACATTTTTCTGCTGCACAGCAGCAATCTTCTTACTCGGTGTTAAACCCCTCATCTTTCCCTCGACATAATGGTCCCTGTGAAGAGAAGACGAGCAGAGAAGATCACAGCACCGTTAGCTTCAGTCTTGAAGAAATGTCAGGGGAAAACACTTGTCAGACCCTGAAATGAGGTCAGTGAAAACATCAAAAATACATGAAGCTGCCTTCATTAAAACTCTCTCTACTTACTTCACTTTTTACAGAATTCAACTTACTGATTGGCCTTTTGAAGCTCTTTTTGTTTCGCAAGATTGCTGTCCACATATTTGAGAACTCTGCTTTCAGGAACCCATTCATCCCAGCTGCAAAAGATAAAACATCTTAAAACTTTATACTAAACACTTAGTGAAATCCTGCGCTATAAAACTCTCAATTCTCAAAAAGACACGTGACAGTCAAATATAAAAATATATTAAAAAATACAGTACAACTCAACATGTATTTGCAGCCGTCTGCTCACTTTTTGTTCCATCCGCTGTAATGAATGAAGTATTTTATCTGCTTTTCCTTAATGCTGATCTTTACACACTGGAAAACAGGACAACACACACACACACACAGGTCAGCATCAGATATCGACTTTAATGTGAAGAAAAATGTATTTACTGTGTGACACTTAAACACACCTTTGCTTCGTAGAGCAATGGGCCATGAAAGCACAGGACTCTTTCACCTGAGAGAAGAGCGAAAAAGAAGTAGAAAAGAAAGAAAACAGTATGAGTTGACAGAGTGATACATGACTAGTCAAAACGTCTGTTGTCGTTATAGTTTTCCTTGAATCGGTTTTTCGAAGTTTCCCAAAGAAAAACAACATAAATCTGTGAAAATATACATTAACTCATTTCCAGATTAGCCTCGTCCGATAATATGCTACGTTGAACCAAACATGGTCAGGGGTTTCTCAGGAAATGACAGTTCAGGTTGCGTAGCATTTGTAATTATATTTTGAGCATCTTATCAAAGAAATCAGCCTGGTCTGTTCCCATTAGTGTGTTTGTACCCACTAAACCAAGTGAGTGAACATTAGAACAATTCCGCTCAACTCGGTTCTAACATGACGGGTTATTGACCCTTGAACGAGTCAAATAAGAGCCAGACATCAACTCATTTACTGGTTAGTATAATATTGAAAAATAATATTGAAGTGCCTGCCGTTCAGAACACTCATTTATAATATTGAAGTGCCTGCCGTTCAGAACCTTTACTTTCCGACTCTGTCAGTAAACACAACAAAGCCAAATTTCAAACGTTTCTTTTTAACACCGAGAAATCGTTGATATCGTTAATATTTACTTTTTTTTTGTCAAACCGTGTGCCGTCCATTAATCGCATATTATCCCCCTCCCAACTCCAACATACATACACGATAGCTAACAGCTAGCCTCATCGGAAAAGCTTATTTAAACGTTACCTGTTACGCGTATGTTTTTACTTTTATTACGTAACGTAACCGTATTTAGAAATAGTCGATTTTGTGAGTGTTTTCAATGATTCCCGCTCAGGTCTGTGCGGTTATTGTCTGTGTTCTGGCGGCTCCTCAACAATAACAAACCCGCCCCTTCTCATTGAAGCCGCGGTTTCTCCTCACACACCTTCTTGAAATTTCGGTTTAGGGTCCTGTTTTGGCGCCATTCACGGACTCAGCTGATCGGCTGTCTGACGGATCAAATTCGTGCATTGCCAGAGTCCATCTCTTCCGGCCATAAACACCTCCGACATCGGAGCTATAGAGGTGGAGTAGCCGATACGAGGCTGCCTGCTGCTGGTCACCTGACCACCAAGCTTCAGAGCTGTGCTGCATTCAAAGACTTTGGATAAAGCTCGGAAACTCAATAACTCTTCTCCTTGTTGCTGTCCGTCGACGCTCGATTGGTCCTGTTCTCAGGCGACTGTATCTACGCCTGCCTTAAAATTAAAACAAATAACTGAACTTTTTAAAAATCCCATCTGTCCTTATTGTGGAGCCACAAGAAGTATTAGATGTGAGGCAAAAGTCGCTGTTGTCCTTGCCCTTCAACCTGGAGATCATTGTATCCATGTGGTATTTAGTTGGTTGTCTCAACATGTGGCACGGAGTACCCAAAACAACAGCTGGTGACTGCTTGGACTGACCTCTAACCCCTCTTCCATCATGTTACCTATTTTTAATTTAAGGTTCTTAACTTGAGCCCTTAGGTATCACCTGTGTCAAACTCAAGGCCTGGGGACCAAATATGGCCCGCCAAGTCATCTCATGTGGCCCGCGTAGCAGAGTTTTTTTAACCTGATAAATTAAATGTTTTTATTACACAGTAATGAAGAATATTTGTGACGTGAATAAATAATAATCAATAGCTGAAACATTTATAAATAACAGGCCCTTCAGGGGAAACTGTTTTGCTGATGTGGTGACAATGAGTTTTGTTCCTCCAAAACCAGAAACAGTACCAGGAGTGAGTGTCGGTCCACTGTGACCCAGTGTCGGCCTGAACAGTTTTTTTGCTGCTCTGCTCTACTTCCTGTTCCACCTGCGTCGACGTCCGCAACAGATGTTCATAGAGAAGAGCGAGACCATTCTCTCTAACTGTCAGCATTCCTGATTAGATCTCTGCAGTTATGGCCAACATTCTGTCTGCTATGTTTACAGAAATAGCTCCCATTAAAGTTAAATGTTTCATCTGCAGCTCCATTTGTTCTATTTGTGCCGGAATGAGCTGATACTCGCACGAGTCCCGCATCCCGTCCTGCTTTATGGACCCACTCCACTGCCTGTACTGTGACTGTGGCTATTTCTGGTTTTGTTTTATTTCCTCTGATGCTGCGAGGAAACCACAGCAGATGACTGTGGAGTGTGTGTTAGAACACTTCAGCTCTGGCTCTGGTGTCTGGCCATGAGAGGCTTCCAATTGATTATGGCTGGACAGAAGTGTGCTGCTGCTGTTAATGCTTGAATGAAATGACAAAACTCCAGTCACTAGGTGGCAGCAATTCATACAGTTTGTTTGTACAGATAAGAAAATATATATTATCATATTTGTTGAGAACCACTGGTTCAGGGGAATGGGATTGGACCATTTAAAATAATCTCAAAATAATCTGTGAAGATTAATGCTCTGTATATTAAGTGCAGTGCTTAGCTATTTATACAGTCGCTGGTCAGCTATATCATTAGCACAGCTGCCTGTTGTTAATTGACCACTCAGACCTGTCTGATATCTAATGTACAATCACTTTTATCACGTCACTTCACTTCACATACAGTATATGAGCCGTTATTATAAACTGTATTCACGACATAATTAGAACTTAGATCCCAGGGAAGGCTATGACAACAGGCCCCTGTGTACCACAGGTAATACAGATGAATATACGTCTACATACTCTGCAGAATTCACTATTTAATGCAAGACTAATACCCACTAAAAGAAATGTGTCAAAGCAGTAATATTATAAAGTCATATTTTTTTGCGACCTTATCCGTCAGGGGTCCTTGGAGTAGCCGGAAATTGTGGAAAAATAAGTGTGCTGTCTGTGTTTAGGATTTGGAGATAATGTACGAGGAGTGGACAGATCTGAACAGCTATGGGAGGTTTGTTACACGGTGTGTAGGAGTCATACATATAAAACTGTGATTGCCATAGAAAAGCGTGCTGAAATTACCACGGCCATTGATTGAAGTCCACATGACGCCAATCAAACTCAATCAAGATTTTCTGTTTGAGCTCAGCCACTTGTTTCAGGTAAATGGAGAAAATGTGTCACCGCAGTCCATTCACAGTAACAGGTGCTGACGACGCTGTCGAAAGTCGGTTACGTAACGCGAGGAACTTCTGGTTTCGTCCATCTTTATATCACAAATATGACCGGAATCCTCAATTCTTCTAATGAAAAAAACATATGTGTGTACGTATAAAATGTGTTTAAAACAAATTTCGATACGACACAGGTTTATGTTCATATTTTTATTATAGCGACTGTCATTTATAATCACGGCTGTCACCTAAATATCGACGTTGTCTGACAACACATGATAGCCGTCCATATAAGCTACATCCTAGCATAAATAAATAAATAAATTTGAATTTCTGAGAAAAATTAGGAGAAATATTTTTTTTAAATTATCTTTAAAAAACAATACCTCTACGGCAAAATACCTCTTGAGCAAAATAGTGAATAAAAAAGACCCACTAGGGGTTGTGCTTGAGCAAAATAGTGAATAAAAAAGACCAATGAAATCAATTATACAGTTGAACATTTGATCGATTCTTTATGCTATCGCTAACACAACAACAAGTAGCGAAACAAACACATAATTATATCACATTTTATCACAGTTAAGTTACGTACAGTACATCTGTACAAAAACTTTGACAGGGTTCGATTCCCTCCTTGGTATCTATGTCGCCCCCTGTAGGTGGATAGCCGAACCTGTTGATTTTTAAACAGACATTTTCAGCTGCAGGTGACCAGTGATCAGTGACGTAGACACATGTACAACAGCTCTACATATCTACCCAGTAAAGAGATTCTGCACGTGACCCACACATATATACACACACACACATATATATATACATATACTGTATATGGACACAGTCCATTAGTACAGGGGCTGAATGACAGAGACTCATCAGGAATGACAATAAAAACAGGACCAAAGATGTTTCATCTGTCCACGCTCCACACCGCCCTCTATTCTCTCCACTCAGCAGGTCATTATTTGGTATGAACAATGTGGTCTGCAGGGGGCGAACTCTTCAGTAGCTGCTCCTGTGGCTTAAACTGTACCTTACTGCAGAGCACGCCCGCTCACGTCACAGTTCTATTCCATCTGGAGTCTCAGAGGAATCCTGAGAGAAGAACAACGATGAGGTCTCTGGTGTGGTCCAAACACTGTCCAAACTCATCCTCACGATGTCCTCAGGTTCCTGGGAACCAACGGTACTCAGTACCGACTCACAAACCTCCGTGACCCAAGTCAATAGACAATAGACAATAAACTCCTGGGAAACATCTTGTGAGACGACCCAAAAAAACCCTCTTGCGACCCACCTGAGGGTCGCGAACCAGTCTTTGGGAAACAATGGTCAAAATGAACGGCCTGAGGACAGACATATATATACATATATACAGTATATATTTATATACTTCATATATATATTATTCATAGTATATATATATATATATTTCATAGTATATTGTTTACCTATACACACGTGTCATATACTTAACTGTGTGCTAACCTGTGCTAACCTGTGCTAGCACAAGTGTTAAATAACAACAACAAAATACAGAGTTAACAGATGACGTTAACAGACTGACTGCAGTCATTGTCCAGTTATTTTTTTAAATTAGATAAATTACATCAAAGTGTCTTTATTTACTGGGAAAATGCATCTAAGTCAGGGATGGTAAACTCCTGGCACGGGGGCCATTTCCGGCCCACGAAACCCCACATTGTGCCTGTGATTAAAAGTCAATAAATGTTTTTTGAAAAGGGTTAAAAAGGGTATAGCATTATATTGCAATTGGCATTGTTATCAATACAGTACTACAGTAGTACTGTAGTACAGTACTACAGTACTACAGTAGTACATCAGCTGATCTCTGTCAGTTTTTTTTGCTCTGATTTTCTACAAAAATGTTTTAAAAAATATATACAATATGCAATTATTTTTTGCGGATTTTTTTGTTTTGTTTTGTTGTTATTGTTCAGGGTGGAGAGTGTGTGTGTGTGTGTGTGTGTCACCCCTGGTCCTGGTTCTGACCATTACGCGCGCGGACGCGGACCTCCTGCAGGACTAAACATCTCATCTCAAGGACATTAAACATTTTATAAATCAACTCTTAGCTTCACCTGCAGCTCACGTGTTACCGCGGAGCCGCTCGGCTGAAATTACGCACCGCTTTTACAAACAAACACTGGTGGCGGTGCTGTGCGCAACCGGTGCGTCACGGTTACCGGTGCGTCCGATCCGATCCGATGTTTGTCACTTTTTGAAGCTCTATCTCCTGTGAACCAGATCCTTCAGCTTGTCCCTGAACTCCTTCCTCATCAGGCAGTAGATGATGGGGTTCAGGCAGCTGTTGGTGTGGGCCAGACACACGGTCAGAGGGAAGGCGTAGGTGTGGACGATGTAGTAGGCTCGGTCCCAGTTGGCCACGTTCAGCTTGACCAGGACGCTCCACAGGGTGATGGCGTGGTTGGGCATCCAGCACAGGAAGAAGGACAGCACCACGATGGTGATGGACCTCGTCACCTGCCATCTGCGCCGCGGGTTCCTGCTCTGCATGCTGCGCTTGCGGACGAAGCGCAGCAGCATGATGTAGCTGACGGACACCACGCACATCGGCAGCACGAACCCGACCAGGATTTTCTGGATGTGGTAGACCGCCAGCCAGTGCTGTCCACCCGGGAACCTCAGCAGGCACAGCTTCTCCCCGGACACGTTGCTGACCGTGGAGAAGATCGAGGTGGGTGCAGTGGCCAGGGTCGCCAGCGTCCAGATGATGGCGCAGATCCATTTAGCGGAGCAGGATTTACGCGCGGTGCTGTTCTTCAGCGCCGAAGCCACGGACCAGTAGCGGGTCACACCCATGGCGGTCAGACAGAAGACGCTGGCGTACATGCTCATCACCGTGATGGAGAGGACGATTTTACACATGGCGTTGCCAAATGGCCAGCTGAAGTCCAGAGCAGTGTCCACGGCCCAGAAGGGCAGGGTGAGGACGAACTGCAGGTCCGTCACCGCCAGGTTGAGAACGAAGAAGTTCACCTGGGACGTCTCCCTCCCCTTCTTCACCCTGACGAAGAACAGCACCAGCAGGTTCCCGATCAGACCCGCGGCGCAGACCACCGAGTAGACCAGACAGATGAGGACCCGGAGGACCAGGCTGCCGTCCGCCGTCACGTCGATGTCCTCCAAGTTACTGAAGCGGTCGATGCCCGTGAGGGAGTTGTTGAGGAACAGACGGTGGTATTCTTCATCCATAGCGTCAGGGAGTTCCGGTCAGTGGAGAGTTCCACTGTTGGCTCTAAGATAAAGTTTAAAAATGATTTCAGTGATGGAGTCTCCTCTGAGTCCGGCTGCTCCTTCTTCTCCTCTCTTGTCTCCTTCTCCTTCTCTACTCATCAAACATCACTTCATGATGTCAAACAGTCCCTCTAACCCCCCTCCTGTCTTGTCCATCATGTCTCAGTCTATCACTGGGACCCCCACCCCCCTCCACCAGGTCACAGAGACCCTGGGACGCCCCCTCCTGTCCTGTCCAACAAAACAAAACTGTATTATCTACCAAATATCCTCCTCGTCAGCAGACCAGTCTGATCCACGGCCAGTGGAGATGTGGACTGAAGCCGACAACTGCTGCGCGGAAGGTTTGAGAAGAGAAGTGGCGTGAAACGACTCTCTGCTGCCACCCTGCGTTCAAATGTAAATCTCAGCTAAACCTACAACACCAACAACAGAGAAATGAATTATTTAAAAGTACAGTACAATATATAAAAGAGCCTCACAACGGTAAGCGCTTTGCCTTACAATGAAAAGGTCAGCAGTCTGATCTCCAGCTTCAACTGAAGGCGTTTCTGTCTTTACGTTCTCTGTGATGTTGTTATGGTTCAGGCTAAAATATGTTCAAAATATTATTCAGCCAACCAGAACCTGCACTGCATATACTTGGCTACATGGCTGTGTGTCAAACCCAAGGCCCGTGGGCCACATCTGGCCCTCCAAGTCATTATTTGAGTGAATTAAAAATATGAACAAATGACTTAATTTTTACTCCTGTAACACCTGACATTTCACTCAGAAGACGACACACTGTCCACCTGCAGCTACGGCCATTCACACTAACATTCACACTAACCTTCAATTCTGTATGAATTGACCTAAAATCCATGTTTTGGTCTGTGGGTATCTGGTCTCTGAAGAGAACCCTCTCCACATACACAGAGGACGACTTGATTCTGACGGGTTACATTTTTCTATAAGGCAAGAGCACTGACCACTCTACCACCGTGTGGCACTTTTTTTTCTTTCAAGTTTCCTTAAATATATGTATGTACTGTATAATATACATAAATACATACATACACATACATACATATAAACTTCCCACTTTATATGTACTGTATATATGTCCAGTGCAGATGAAGTGACAACAGAGTTAACAGAATGCATTTTATTACATCGAAACCTTTCTACATAAACAGGTAACATTCAATAGGTAAACAACTTCTTCCAATGCAAGTAATAAATATTTTTTTTCCCACTTGGTATATTTGTACAAACTAACAAGGGACGACTGTACACGTCACGTCCTCTCCCTCCGTCAGAAGCCTTTCCATTTCAACATGTTTAAGGCAGTGAGTGCAGACGCCGACAACAGTCTCACTTTTTTTAGTTTATTTCAGTCGCGTGAGAAAAATCATTGGCCACGGTCCTCGTATTTTATTTTAAATACCCTTATATCTTTTATTAAAATATATTTATATATATATGAATATATACACATATATGCATATGTGTGTATATATTAATGTGTCTATGTATACATATATACATACATATATGTAAAAAATATACATATATAAATATATTTTAATAAAATGTATATTTATATATTTTCCTTAAGTGACTTCAAACACCCGTGTTTTTTGGACCTGCACTTTCACTTTTCAGGTGTCCAGACACAATGTACACACGGTTGACCGTCCCCATTTATCGGAGGTGTGACGTCACGACCAGCAGAGGGCTCCTGCTGCTCACCGGGCTTTGACCCCCGCAGCTGAGAGGAACCGCGGGCCAAAGTGGCCTCGTTTTGTTCACGTTAGTCCCGGTGGACTGTGGCTTTGTTCACACAGAGCAGCGAGTACAGAAGCTGTGGGGGAAACAATGTGTGTGTTCACAACTGTGTGTGTGTGTGTGTGAGTGTGTGTGAACAATCCAGAAATGTCAACTAACAAAGAAGACTCCACGTTCACCACAGCAGGAAAAAGAAAAGAATAGCCATGAAGAGGACAACGTCTCACTCGCAGTGACAACCATGAACCAGAAGAGGGAGCTGTGCGCCCTTCTTGTTTTGTTTTTTTCCCTTCCATAACACCATTGACCTTTTTTTAAAATGTTTAATAGAAACGCATTCAAATCAGTCTGCTCTTACATTACCACCGCCCTCGTCGCCATGTTCTGTCTGAAGATGAAATAAATGAGGATGTGATCAAACGAACCTCACGTTTTTAAAAACACGTGATTTATAATGAGTGTCGCAAGTTAATAACATCAATTATCTGGCCACAAACACAGTTACAGTAGGTGAGGAGCTCAGAGTGACGTACGCGACACTGGGTCAGTGCTAACAATGAGACTAGTCCTGTTTAAGATGTAAATTATAGGAAAGAGCACATCAGCTACCGAGGCTCATGTTGACAGAACACGTGACTGTCATCCTGGTTACAGGTGACGTCATCAACATTTGACAGCGTCATGCTTTATCGGCCATTTCCCTGTAAATGGGATTTTTAAAAGTCAGCCATAAAAATACACTTTTTTTTTTAGATGATAATTTATTGAAGAGTCATCTTCCTAATATTTATTTATTCATACTTCAAAACTGGACTTACTTTGGAAGCCAACGTGGGGAAAAAGAACCCTTGAAAATGTAAAATACTTTTTGTAGGTTTTAAAGTTTTAATTAGGGCACAGTATCTTTGGAATTAATATAAGTGTAATTCTTTTTTTTGTCCAGATTTGTATTTATTTATTCAGTTTTACAGGGACTGTCTCTGATTCAACATTAATCACAGTCATTTCTGGCAACAGAAGTAGAATTTTTTTTACTCACATCTCAGACAGTGGAGCAAGAAGTAGAATATAAAATTATTTTTACTCACATCTCAGACAGTGGAGCGTCAGAATTTAGAAAATCAGCAAAAAACAAAAAAAAAAAGAAAACTTTGAAGTTTGAATTTGTTTTGTGCATTTTTACCACTAACCATTTCCGACCATTTAACAAACTCCAACTCTCATTGGCTGAGGGACAATCTGTCACTCAGGAATTTTGGCTAGAAGTAGCTAAACGTTAGCAAAACGCAGCATCGATTGCTGAACAAAAAGTGGAGAAGAACCAAAACAAAAACAGACAGTTTGATTTAAACTGTTCTCGGAGATGAAACAGAAACATATTTAACTGCGGGAATATATATTTTTCCGTCACCTTTTTCACCAACTTCCCTCAAACACAGGTCATTTTTCCCAAATGGTGAACAACGGGGATTTTAAAATATACCTCGTATTAAGTGGTAGAGTCCGTGACTGTAGCTGAATCACCTGATGGTGATGTGTTCAGTGCCCCGTTATAACAACGACCGAGTCAGAACACACACAGAGACCGTCGTGTCCAACGACTGACCACGAGAAATCTGCTGGAAAACAATAATAAAAATAACAATATTTATAAATGTATATTAAATAATAATAATAACAAACGGCAGCTAACACACACACACACAAACACACACATGGAAATAAACAATGTTAAAAAAATATAATATATAGAGAAATAAGAAAAAAATAAAATAAATACTGCACAACACAGGAAATACACGAGACTTGTTCCAGCAAATGAGTGAGTCGGCTCGAGAGATAAATTAAAGACGAGGCGAGGGGAGGAAGGAGGAGGAGGAGGAGGAAGAGGAAGGAGGAAGAGTGCATCCTCTCAGAGAGACAGGAAGGAGGAGGAAGTGAGGTGATGATGTCAGAGGTGATTATCTTATAGTGAGGAGGAGAACCAAAGCTGTGGCTGCTGCTCCTAGACGTCCTG
>NC_024311.1:12249928-12261342 GCF_000523025.1 Cynoglossus semilaevis | reverse complement strand
ACAGAGACGTGGTTTTAACGTCGATTCAACACAGCGTGTGACGCACACGCACACAGGCACTGGTTTATAGGTAGCCATGACTGAAGGCGTCGGAAACATGTCGGAGAAAACCACGGGTCTGACCGTCACAGTACAATCAGCAGAAGCAGAGTGTGTGTGTGTGTGTGTGTGAATGAGCAGTGACACGTGACTGCAAACTATGAGTTATTGTTAACGTACCGTAGGTTTTTGGCATTGTGCAAAAAAAAGGGGTGAAAAAAAGAAACAGTCAACATTTAAACTGCCAGGTATAAATAAAAAGTTTGCTGTTTCAGTTTGCTGATGTATGAGGTGGAAAGAATGGACTAAAGATCCAGAAATGAAATGAAAAATAGATGAATATATAAACTGCCTTTCTAGAAAAAAAACTGTAAATAAACAATATTTTGGTTTGTTTCTGTATTGTTTTCTAAAAATTGTGCATCTTTTTTTTGGCTCCCCCACAGACTTAGGACTCAGTTGAGGAGGTACAAGACGCCCCCTGGGGCTCAACATGGTTCCTGTGAGTTGGTACAAGGCTGGAACATTTGTTCCTGGTTTATATTTGTGACACTTTTGGTGCTTCGTGATGACAGAATCAGATCAGTGTGTATGAAGTCCCAGCACCTGACAAAGGTTTCACCTTGAAGTTGGAGACACACTGTTCAACCTTCACTGTCTTTACAGCCTGGTTCACTGTCCTCATGTCCAGTTCATAGACCACACCATAGACCACACCATGACCAACAGAGGTTTAAGTCGTCAGATCAACTCAGTGTTCAGACTGGATGTAGAAACCGAAACCTTCGGACAGTGACAAACACTGAGACATCACCGACCTCTGAGTGCCTCAAAGTGGTTACTTTTTTTTTTTTTTTTTTTGGAAAGGCAGTAGATAACGGGGGAATCGAACTACAGAGACAGAGACAGGAAGATAAAAGTTCTACTGCAGAAACGGAAATGAATAATTTAAACAGGACGTAGGTAAAAGAAGAGAAGACGGAAACAAACGATTTGGCAAAAGGTGTAGACGTAAGCCTCTCAGGACATAAAAAACCCTTCAGTCCTCCACTTAAAATAGCATTAAAGCAGCTCACTTTACTTAAAAAGTCTGGATTTACATATAAAAGTTAAAAGAAGAAAATATATTTTGTTCTCTGTACACGCTGTCAGTCCTTGTAAAAAAAAAAAGAAAAGAAAAGAAAAAAAAAAGACGTCCTCCTCTCAGGCCGAGTCTGCGCCGTAGGAACCCGGTGGAACCACTAGAGGCAGGCTGCACAGGTTACTGACCTGGAGTCAGTCCACCAGCTGACCCTGCTAATGATGACTCCTCACTGTTCTCAGGTCAGTGTGGTGGAGGGAACCTTCAGTCTGGCCAACGACTCCTTCTGTTGGTGCTGTTCTTGAGGCAGTCTTCTCATCGCCACGCCACGAACATCTGGAGTCCAAGGACCTGGGGGTCCGTCTCTGACTTCACTCTGGGGGGTCGGGGGTCTTCTTCTAGGGAGTGGGATCCTCACTTGCTCAGAGCTGAACACAAAGTGAAGACTCCACTCTTCTCCAGTCAGTCCAACGATATGACGTCAGGTATCCCTCCATAAATAGCTGCCACTGCTGCTTCGGCGCTGCTCCGGCTGGACACCACGCCCGGGTGGGTGTGTAAACTGGAGTGCGAGGACGAGTGCGTCAAGTGTGCGTCGCGGAGGCTGCTGGACGACACCAGGCTGCTGTTGCTGCCTGAGCTGCTCGCCCCGTTGGTCTGCGCGATTAGCGAGGTGGCCGGGGAGCTTCCTGATTGGTCTAGGAAAAGCTGTGAGGCGGCGGAGGAGGAGGAGGAGGAGGTGCTGTAGGGCAGGAAGCGGTTAAGAAGCAACTCGTGGTCCTCGGACGCCGACGCGGCGGCGGCTGCGGCCATCACCATGTTGTAATGCTGAACCCGGGGGGAGGGTGGGGGTAGAGGAGGAGAACGTTAACAGGCAGAATAACATGGACCAATCTGAACAATATTAACTTTCAAAGATTAAAACCCCTAGGGGGCGCCACTGCACTTGAGAGGAGGTGCAAAAAAAAAAAGTAGGATGTTGGACAAAAACCAGACTTTAAATAATCCTATACATATATACATATATGTCTATATAAGTATACTATACATATAAATAAATACATACATATATATAAATATTTATATTGTCATTGTTCTCAAAGAAGAAAAATATTGAGAATTAAATGTATTATTTTTATACACACGGTATGTGCCAATGTATGTGATGGGGGTGGAGGGGGTGATGATGAGAGGGTAAAGGGGGACAGCAGTTTTCTCCATCCTCCCCCTCACTCCACTCACCTCCACCCAGTGTGAAGTACATACCTGATGACTGTCCCCTTGAAGAAAAGAAAAGAAGTTCAACTCTGTGAATCAAGGACAACAGAAGTCAGTACTTCAAAAAGTGGACCAGAAAAATGTGGGTCATTTCTTTGAACTTTTAAAAATATTTTGTATTAGAAAAAACACAAAATCTGTTCTGCTCATTTTCATTAATTACATTTCTTGCTGCACTAATAATAAAAAAAAAACTCTTATTTTACAAAAATAAAAGCTTTTTTAGGATCATCACCCTCTAAAGGGTCGGCTGCTAAGACTAACAGGTCACATTTATTTATGTATGTTTATTTGTTACCTACAAACCTATAAATCACCTTGTTTTGGTAAATATAAACCAGTGGTTACAAACATTTCTCTCCACCTATTGACAAATAATATATATGTATCCAAAAATGGGGACCCAACCCTCACTTTTGGAAACCTAGATCAAAGAATCTCAGAATCATTTCTACCTGACAGGTCGCTGGGGGTGTGGTAGTAGGGTCTGTAGTCCTGGATGAGTGGGGGGACAGGTGGGATGTAGCTGGTGTCCAACGCCGGCATGCTCGGAGTGCGGCTCACGGGAGAGGCCTGGTGGTGAAGGTTCAACACCCTACGGACACAGAGAGACTCAGACTCAAGACTTTAATTTCGTACATCAGTCGACCCAGGTCCCGAGAGGTGAAAAAAAAAACATGAAAGAGAAGAGAAAGAATCTGAACACAAAAGGAGTCAGGGGTCAAAGGAGGCAGCAGCAGTTGATGAATTTTAATTTGCCCATAAAAAGGATCTGGATTCAGACGTCCCTTTAGGTTTGGTTTCTGAAAGATAAAAATAATAAAAAAGAAAAAAAACCATCAGCTGACCCTTTGTTGATAATGGGCGGCGAGGTGGGAGACATGGAGGGACAAGCTCTATTGACTGAAGGAGGACGTAGAGGAGGGGCAGGAGGAGGGGGCGGCGGCTGCGTGTGCTGTGCTTCGTCGTCATCGTCGTCATCATCGTCGGAGCTGTCCAGTGTCAGGTCGATCACCTCCACTTTCTTGCCGCCGCTGTTGCCGTCTCTGTGGCTGGGTGAGGAGGAGGAGCTCTGCTGGTCGGAGACTGAAGACGTTCTACAGGAACCTGGAGAACCACAGTGATTCTGACACGTTACACTCATCATCGTCTGAACATACAACCGAGTTAGATGTCAAGTGGGTCGGACCAGTACAACTATAACGTGATTAACTAAAATCAAACAATTTATAAACAGTAAGTCCATGATTTTCCCCCCTTGTTTCTATGCAACGAAGTACAAGTTTTGTTTTAGATATTTATTAATTTATTTTCATACTTAATGAAATATAATTTTACAAAAGATATCCAGAACATGAAGTATTTTTTTTCTCTTTAAATTTCATCAAGTGGGCCGGATAGAACATAAAGTATTTGTGTATTTTTTTTTCTTTAAATTTCATCAAGTGGGCCGGATTGAACAGTCTAACGGGCTGGTTTTTGGCCCCCGGACTTTAAATTTCACCAAGTGGGCCGGATTGAACAGGCTAACGGGCTGGTTTTTGGCCCCCGGACCGTATGTTTGACACCCCTCTCCAAGATTATGTGTTCGTTTCTATGTGGTTGATGATGATGTGGTGAGTGATGCATCCCTAGAGTCACACTGATGACACAAACAAAGGAGGTGAGGACGTTTCTCCCCTGAATCCTTCATTTCTCCTAATCAAACCACCTGTTCTGACACATTTTCTCCCTCTGACCTACAAACCAACACTGTCCTCATTTATTTCCTTTAATCTGCTCTCACCATCCAGCCCGTTGTTGTAGGAGGCAGAAGAGACTTCCTGCACTTCCTTTTTTGACCTCATGGGGGCCCAGTTGCCATCCTCTTTAAACTGGATCTCATCACAGTCCATGCAGCTGTTAAGGATCTCAACAAAGAGACTGGGGGGAAAAAAGGAGGAAAAAAATATATCATTAACCGTAGAAAACGTCGTAAATGAAGGATCAAACAAATCCATTAAACGTAACATCACTGTAATATCGTACATTTGTCTGTTGACGTGGGGGCGTCAGTGTCTTTGTCAGTGCAACATCATCAAAGAGTGTGAATAATCACATTTAACCCTCGCGTCGTCCTTGGTGTCGTTCAATCGCGAACGTAATTCTTGCTTTTTTTTACTTTATTTAGTTCTACTTTTGTGTAAACAAGGGCTACAGTTCAGAGGAAATGGATTTTTTTTTATGGTTGACAGAAATACTTCAATTAACAATGAAAACAAGATGGGACTATCGTTACCCTTCAATTAACGATGAAAACAAGATGGGACTATCGTTACCCTAGAGGACCTAAGATGTATGGCAATTAGGCCAAAAAATCTCAACCATAAAATTGATAAAAATGCTGTAATGGATCTAAAGATCCTGGTCAAACTGCTGACAATGGAAATTTGATTGTAACCCAGGGGTGGTCAAACCTTTGGCTCACTGGCCAAAATGAGTTCAAAATTTGACACATTTGATGTCTACTGCCATTTAGTGGCACCCACAGGAATTACAGTTGTTTTATTGTAATGCATTAAAAACAGCAGGATCGACATCAGTCTTTACCGTACGGTGTACCAGTGTTAAGTGGACCGGATTAGAAAGCCCGGCGGGCCGTATGTGGCCCACGAACCTTAGTTTGGCCAGGCCTGTTATAACCAGTTCTATTTAACACAGATCCTTAAAAATCACTACTTATTTGTAGTAGATTCCAAAGTACTCTGATACCGACCAATGAAATACACAGAGCAATGCCTATTATTTCATATGGAAAAAAAAAAAAAAAAGATATACATCGTATATTGAGATCTACTAATAAAATATCAACATTGTTTTTTGGATTTTTAAAAAGTTTTAAAAAGTTTTTATTTCCCTGGTAAACTACAGACGTGCACATCTGACTGCGGGGCCTCACCCGTCTATAATGAGGTGTTCATACGGGGCCTTCTTGTCACAGACAGGACAGACCCAGGTGGGTTTCTTCTCGTTCATCTGGATGTATAGTGTGGCATCAAAGCACTGCAGGTGGGAGCATGTCAGTGCCCGGCATGGGATCATCAGTCGCATCTTCCCCAGCTGCACGGAAGAAAAAATAAAAAAAAAAACCTCAAGATGTCAGGACATGAAGACGACACAACAGGGATTAAGGAGGGATTACAGGATGAGAAACACGCAAACCCCCGCATGCACAAGACACTGGATAGGGGTCCAGGAAACAGACTGTTAAGATTGTGTCACTCATCATTCATTCGGGGAGGAGTTCTGCACATCAAGACATGTTGAGTCACAAACATGTAAAAAAAAAAAAAAACTCCAAAGAGTGAAGAGACGTGTTTGTACTTGTCAGAATGTTTCAAACAGAGTCATGTTTACCGGGCAGAGCAGTGACACCCTCAGGCTGGTCGTGGCTATTTCACTGTCTGGGTCTGCTGTCAGCTTCTCCTTGACTGAGGAGTGAAGACAAACACACACACACACACGTGAGTGACAGGCACAGCAGCGTGACTCGCTCAGATTGTTTCACTGCTGCACATCTTTCACTACATATGTTCATGAATGAAGGTTCTCATCCCGTGGTTCACAGTCCTGTCTTGTTTAACTCTAGTCTGGTCTAGTCTATGTGGTTCACAGTCCTGTCTGTGATCCTCTCACATCATTTTCCATCAAGGCAAATTAGAAAATAAATACTGTGATCCAACAATACTTTTACAGGACAAGTGTTTCCAGTGGCTCCTGGATTTTGTTTCTGCATCACCACCCTCGTCATTTCTTGCTTTGGAAAGCAGTGAATTTATAATTCTATATATTCAATAGTCCACAGAACAGATAGACTGGCTTTTAGTGGATGTCAACTAAATCAAATCTCTAATCTAATCCTAACCCAGTTTGTTTAACTCTAGTCTGGTCTAGTCTAGTGTAGTCTAATCTGATCTAATCCCATCTGAACTGATCAGATGTAATCTGATCTAGTTTACTCAGGTCTATTCCAATCTAATCCTGACCTAATCCTCTCTAATCTATTCTGTTCATTCTTGTTTAGTTTAGCCTAATCTAATCTAATCTGACATATCCTGACCTAATTCTCTCTGATCTAGATTTTTCTAGTCTAGTCCAGTCTATTCCAATCTTATCTACCCTGACCTCACCTGATCTAATCTTATCTAATCTACCTTATTCTTCTGGACTCCGAGTATAAATCGCACTCCAGCACCCTCTAGCGATTGTCAGTGTGAAAATATCAAATATGTAAAATGATATATTTTAATGTATAAGTCGCACCTGAGTATAAGTCGCAAACCTAGTGTAACATATAGTCCAGAAAATAGGGTCATTTCTAGACTAATCTAATCTGATCCAATAGTGTTGTGAGCGGTTCTTACTGAGTGCTCTGGAGTGGTCTGGGTTTCTGATGCCCTTTGCTCGCAGTCTCTGCAACAAGACCGTGGACGACTGCTGTCGAACCAAGTACACCGCCATGGAGTAACTCTGCAGAGACAAGCAGGAAAATCCATGACAAAAATGTGTGTGTAATCAAAGGAACCAGTCTGTGACTTTACATCTGAGCACAAATCCCCAATCTCCATTACCAGGTTCACCTGTTGAGTGTTTTTCTGTTTGACTTCAGCAGTGGAAATTTCCTTCAGATTTATATGGACATGTTTGGACACATGCTGACTCAATAAGACAGAAACATCACAGCAGTTTGTGCAGCCGCTCTGCTGTTTTTCACTGCCTCCGTTTACTTACGGTTACGGTCGTTATACAGTAATAGTCCTGAACATAGTGACCGTGTCTACTGGTGGTCTCCTTCTGAACGAATCGATCGGTGCCAAATTTCAACAACACTAAAGCTCCTGAGTCAGACGGCTGATTGAAAGCAGCAGATGCTCCAGCTTCACACTCCACACAGAAACACAGTCTTCAAACCAGACTCAGCTTCTGTCACACAGAGAGCAGCAGCAGAGAAATATGTTTGATATGTTTGTTTATATTTCAAATGGGCTGTGGCTGAATTTATCTTTTGCAGTAAGTCCTGAACAAGTTCTGAAAAGTCAAAAATCTAGAAACCAAATTCCATTGGCTGGAGGCGTCACATGGTGCGCTGGGTCAGCTCAGAGCAGAGACGTGTTGTTTCATTGAAGACAGACATGTTTACAGGTGAACAGCAGGGAGGAGACAATGTTCTCCATTTTTTTTCATTTTCCAAATGTTTTTCCACGACTGGAAATTTGATCAATTATTTTTTAGGTTTTCCAGGACACACGGGAAAGTGATTTACCTACTGACAGTGAATCTGTATTTTCTTAAAGAACAACATTTCTGGGTTAACATTTGTTTATGAAAATCCTAGAGGTTACATGTGTGAAATATAACAAATAGATGGCGCTAAAAGTGAAACAAACATCGCAATTCTACGTTAATTTGGTGAAGGGTTAAAAGCAGAGGCTCAGTTTTGTTGTATCCTCGTGGTACAATAACAATACAGACCATAAAAATAAAAAAAATAAAAAAATAAAACTATGAAGGTTCTCACAGTTCTCACCCTTCCAATCTCAGCTGTCCATGACACCACAATGGTGTTGGGAACAGTGGTGGACAACCTGACCAGTGAGGTAATGTTGATGGGTCTGCTGGGACGTTTGGGTTCCACACCGTTTTTGGTTGGAGGAAGATAACCCTGGAAAAATAAAATATATACAAATGATCATTTTAGTGACGTCAGGATTAAAACGACTGACATTTAGGAGGGTTTTTTAATTTTATTTTTTTAAAGATTTCCTCTGTGCTGCTCACCGGTAAGTTGCACGGTTTCCCGTTGACCTTCACACACAGATTAGGTGGAAAATGGTCTTCCTGAGGACAGCTCGTCTCCGACAGGCAAAACCGTAGCTGGACTTGAACTGAAAAGTCACATTTGGTCCCCGAGATGTCCCTGTGAGGACAGACACGAGGTGATCAGTAATCAGTAAACATCTCAAAGAACTGCTGGACTCAGTGAACGCTGCACGGACAGAGCGGTCTTACATGGAGCTGCTGATCTGCTGGACTTGCTGTGGCGTTAATGCGAAGGCGAAGCACGTCTCCTGATACCGCTGACTGTTGTCCGACGCTGCAGGACGAGAGAGAGAGAGAGAGAGAGAGTCATGAGACAATACAAATATTGAGGTGTAAAAAAGAGCCCCAAACCGTCTGTCGTCTGTACAGTGGACCACGATTTTAGGGCACAGTGAGTCACAGAAAAGTGAAGAGGTGTGTGGAGTCTTGTATCTGTGCACGTCTGCAGACTTTTAATGAAATATTCAGAGAGTGAAAGAAAACCTGCACGTCAAAGACACGACTACACACTGAGGTGCAAGAAGAAATAATGTATTCTGTGTGTGTGTGTGTGCGTTACTGGTATAACTATACATGTGGGGACATTTTGCAGGTACCTACTGAGAGAGGTTTAAAATGTAGTCAAATGTTAGGATTCATATTTGTTTGAGTCAGATTAGGCATATTAAATATATATATATATATATACTATATGTATATATGTATATATATATATACTGTATATATATGTATATATGTGTGTATATATATATTTATACATATACACATGTGTGTAAATATATATATACACACATATATATAAAATGTGTGTGTGCACATTCTATTTATAGGTCCACCACCACAGGTTACGGAAATAACTTTGGCTTCTAGTTTGCCACTCTATTAAAGAAACAGCAGGTTGAAACAGGAATTCTCGGTGGAACATACATCTATGTATGTTAGCAGGGCAGCATGAAATATTCAGACACATCTCTCCTCGCTGTTGACTTCAGACGGCGAAGTTCCCAGTAAGTTCCAGCGAAAATATATACCTGACTTTTTCTGGGTTAAGACCCAAAACTTTTGAATTTCCTCTGTCAGCCAAGTCCCACGTCATTCATCCTTCAGACAAAAGTTCTTAAAGAGACGGAGTTATTGGAGGCCTTTAAATACATTTTTAAAAAAATGAGTACAATATGAGACAAATACTTCATTGTGTTAATCAACTTTGGGGTCGCAACCCCACATGGGTTCACCCGGAATTCAGAATTTATATATAAAAAAAAAACTTTTTCTTTCATTTTAATGGATATAAATTGAGTTCAAATAAAAGTGCTGCAGATAAAAATATCTGAGCTGGCGAATCTTGATTGACGGCCACGATCATGTGACTGCACAAGTGACAGTTACTAACATGTCGCTGAGGGCACCGGAAATTTGACATGTCAAAATGGGGTCAGAGGTCAAAAACAGCCGGAGACCCCTGCTCCAGAGAAGAACTCGAAGACTTTCGTTTCTTTGTGTTGAAAACATTTGCCGCAGGTGAAAAGTGTCGTCTGATCTAAAGCCACTGTTGTACTGCAGTTTTGTGAAGTATAAGAAGTGATAAGAAAACGACATGTTTTTCTCTTTGGCCTCAGGCTCATATACGACACGTTTTTCTCTTTGGCCTCAGGCTCATATGGAAGAAAAAAAAAGAGAGAGAGAGACTTCTTGATGGTTGATTTAAATACTTTAAACATCGTTCAACCACAGTTTGAGTGACAGTTGTGAGTGCAGTGTCGTGCTGTCACACACACACACACACACACACACACCTGTGTGACAGGTGGACTAACGTTCCCTCTCAAACAGCCATCGTTCCTCCATGTAACGACCAGCTCAGCCCACACACACACACACACACACACACACTGACAATAATGGACAGCACAGATTTTATGTTTCAGTGTCGGAGTGTGTGAAGCCGGGGGGAGAAAATGGAAATCATACGAAGAGAGTGTGTTGGTCCTCGTCCTCCACAAACACACAGGCTAAAAATAGAGGGTCCCTCCCTCTCTCTCTCTCTCTCCCTCACTTACTCATTCTCTCTCACTCCCTTTCTGTGATCTTCTCTCTCACCCTCCCTCACTGTTTCTCCCTCTCTCTCTCCGTGTTTCTCTCTCTCTCTCTCTGTGTTTCTCTCTCGCTCTCTCTCTCCCTTCTCCCTTCTTTTGCCTTTTCACTGTTTAGAAGAGAAACTGCAGGAGATTTGAAAGAAGCTTGAATGGATGTCTCAGGTCTATCTCAGCCTTCGCACTAACACACACACACACACACACACACACACACACACACACACACCACTGTCTTTTGCCAACATGCAAATCTTTTCCTCGAAGCTCAGTGAGCCATAACTCACACATAATATTTAATACTATATCAATGATTTTTCAAAAGTTTCAAACCAGGTCTTCCGTCAAAGGGTCCAGTGTTTATAACAACAACAACAACAACAACAACAACAACAACAACAACAGAACTTTATCTCCGTCTCCATAAGGAATCATTCCAATATGTTTTATTTAAAGACAGCAGAGAATTAATACTGCTGGCAGCAGAATTGTAATTACTGTCATTTGGTTTTTACGGTGATTTTTTTTTTTTTTTTGCCACTGAAGTAAATCACCAGGACATTAATTTCAGGCTTAAGCTTAATTACCGTAAACAAATAAGAGTGAGTTAAATGTCTGAGCCGACATGGAATACTAAGTGTTTATTTGCTACTTCTTTCTGACCAATTGTATTTCTTTTCTTCTTAATTTCGTAACTAGTTTCTAACTACGTATGATCCAGTTCTTTAAAAACATATACTTTATAATTTTTACTATATTTTTTATATTTACTCATATATATATTATTATTATTATTGGGTTTTTTTTGTTTGTTTTTTGCTACCACACTGCGCAGCAACATGCATGGTTGCCATCAAGTTCAACTCCAGGGTTGCCAGTTCTATATTTTTCATCAAAATTAGGTCACAGAGAAAAAAAAAGTTTTTCTACAGGATTTGTGTGTGTGTGTGTGTGTGTGTGCAGCTTCTATGAATACAAATTGCATCATTAATACCTATTAATATATAATGCAACACATTTCCAATAGCCACACAGGCACAAGTAAATCTGATCACTTCACCCCC
>NC_024311.1:12242401-12249830 GCF_000523025.1 Cynoglossus semilaevis | reverse complement strand
TCTACAGCCTGTAAACACGACACCTGCTCAAACAAACAAGTCCATGTTTTTTCTTGCTACGTCTGTGTTGTTCCATCAAAACCAAAGTAATGTTACGCAATTAACTGGGGAACAACCACATACTGAAGTAATGAAGGCTTTTTCTGGCAGTTCGGCCAAATGTAAAATTGGACAGAATTCCCTCGTATAACCGCGGTTAGAAGAACCATTTGTTTTTTTTGTTTTTTTATAGAGCTTTATAGGCACCCAAAGCTTAAAAGTCTTTTCTTTATGTAGGCAGTCAGTATTTTTCTTTTTTACTTTTAATCTCATTAAACGGCAATCCTAAAGACATTGTAATTATTTGCTTTGTCGGCTTGGCACATAATCTCCATCCTAATGGAAATGAAGACAGATAATAAATGTCCTATTATGTTGGCATTCTGTAACAGATGAAACTATTAAACTGACATATAAAATTAAAAAGAGAAAAAAAGTGATATTTAATTTAAAATACAGTTCTATTATTTAGTCTTTTCAATGAAAGTAAAAAAAAAATTTAAGCATAAAAAAAATGAATGTGACCACAGACTGAACCATTCCTCAGGTAATTGTTAATAACAGTCTACACAGAGAATTAAAAGCTGTAATTAAAAAAAAAAGAAATCATAATTGTTGAATCCTTTACACTCATGTTTGCACACACGTCTTAGAACACTCGTCAAATTACTGTTGTACATTTATATATTTATTCCTATGGCTGCAATGAAAACCAGACGTTGTGTAGTATGTCACAGTGGAAATATTGGGGGAGGGTGGGAGAAGTGTGGGGGTGAGAAGGTGACCACCAACATATCCACCGGTGGCAACAGCGATGGAAAATATGAACGTTTTTACTAAAGTGGAACCTGTGCGTAAATAAAAAAACAATAGAAATCCCTGTTGGTGACTTCAGATCAGTTTGATGAGCAGAGGTGTGAGCTCAGCCTCAGAGAATGTTCCTCCGCTCCACAGTCCGTCTGCAGCAGAACAAAGCACAGCTGCAGTTTATTAAAGTGTTAGTGGCGCTGCTGCCTCTCCCTCTGAGCTTTGGTACGGCCAAAGACAAAGAAACACACACACAAACACACACTGTCCCAAGGACATCACCTGTCAGTGAACTTAATACTACTTTACTGTGTCTTTGTTACTAGGATGGATCATAGATCATAGCTGCAGCACACCGTTAAATTAAATGTTGGTTGTTGTTTTTTTACCATATTTTCTGGACTATAAGTCTCACACCGTTAAATTAAATGTTTGGTATTTTTTACTGTATTTTCTAGACTATAAGTCGCACCAACCCAAAGAAAAAAAAAACAATGAAAAAGAAAAAAAGAAAAACATAAATCGCACGCTAGCTAGAGCGCACACTAGCTAGAGCGCACACTAGCTAGAGCGCCCTCTAGCGGCTCTCAGTGTGAAAGTAACAGGAGTACAGGAGTAGCAGATACTGGTACACAGGTCTCTAGAGCGGCAGCATTGTACCTTACTTAAATTAATAACAGCTGCAAAAAAAAGGGGCAGCACAGATTGTTTTGGTTTTTTTTGGATATGCATGTCGTACTGTACACTTGCAGATGGAGTCGTTATATCCTCCAGTAATGAGGTCATGTAGCATAGCGAATTAACAAAGGCGACGTCATGGTGGTAGGAACAGATGAGCAGATATCCTGGATTACTGTCTCCTATCCACACATAAACCCCCCGACCCCCCAGGCCCCTAAAAAAAATGTTTGAATTTCAAACTAAAATAGAGAAGTATAGATATGGCCCAGTTGAATTTGCTTCTCAATCCTGCACAGATTAAATATAGACATTTTTTACGAAATTTGGAACGCTGAGGGGAGTCTCCACTCGTTAAGGATTATTACATCTAGTGATTGATCTAAATTATTTGAAGCTGTTTTAAAATAGGACTGTAAAATAAAAGGCGGAAAAAGTTTCTTTGATCTAGCTCCAACCAAACGAACTCCAACCAGCCAACAATTGTTTTCTTTTTTATTTTAATTTTTGACATTTAAAGACTCGTTACATTTTTTTAAATTACAGTGCTACACAGATGTACACCCAAAAAACTGCATGGAAAAAACAAAACAAAAAAACTTTCCAGAATTGTTATTTCTCCTTCTCCTGACTATAGCAATTATCCTTTAAGAGGGCGTGCAGTTATGTAGCACCAGTGCTAATTAAAGCATTCCACTGGGGTTACATGAAGCACAGGCTGGCATTAAGTATACAGTCTGGGTGTCGAAGGAGCCGTATCTATAAGTCAAATACTTTGTTGGGTTTTTCATGTTGAGTTTAGCAGAGCAACGTTCTGGTAGAACAAACTCAATGAACATCTGAGGTTCTCACATACTGCAAACCCAATCCTCAAACATTTAGAATTTTCCAGACTGTATTTTCTGGACTATAAGTCGCACTTGTTTTCATCCTTTGGCTGGGTTTACAACTTATACTCAGGTGCGACACATATAATAAAATATATAATTTCACTGGTTGTTAGTTCCACACTAACAGCCACTAGAGGGCACTCTAGGCTTGTGTACCAGTAAAAGTCTGGAAAATACGGTACTATCAAGGTTCAAGACAGATGTCAACACAGGCTTCAAAGACAATGAAAATGTGTGCGTGTTAATTATGGCAGCCATTCTGTTTGATGTGTTTATACTTCAGATCAGACAGAATTCTTTTGTGTTACGTCTTTGTTTGACTCCAGCCAATGTGTTTATGGTTGAAAATACGCAGCTGATTACATAAGGACCAATGTAAATCAGGCACCGGGATATTATTTGGTTTTAAGGAAAGTAAATGTTTTGGAAAACCGTCTCCAGTTAATCCTGTTCTACTTGACATGAGAGTGAATGTGATAAAAGAACTTCCAGGATTCAGTGACACTATCTGTCAAATAAAGGACGATGTACTGTAGAAGGAGACGGCAGATTACACTCACAACGCTGTATGTGTCAAGGACTTTCCATTTGGACCGTGAGGAACATCTCTTGAAGGAATGTAGAATTGTTTCACATTTTGATATAAAATTATACCTAAATAGAAATCAACATTGAAATGATATGTTTATGCAACCTTTTGGGGAAGAAGTTCTATTCTGCTGTTTAGTGTTGTTGATCTTTAGGTAAAGGTTATTTTCACATTTTTAGTTTTTGGAGCAAACACCAACAAACTGAATTTTGAATTTTATATGTTTTATTCATGTCCAACATGTTCGGCTTCACTCTAAAAAGCAAAAAAATAAATACATTACAAGTGCACAATACAAGTGCACGTAATATTTCAGTTTCATGTAAAAAAAAGGTTTGGTTTATTTTTTCTTTACAACAAATGAGAAAAAAAACTTATGTCCAACACCAGTCCATATAAAATCCTAATTTAAGTTAATTATTACCATACTTCCTCTGTTTCCTCCCCTGGGGGAGGCCTGCCACACACTTTCAAGACAACCGCAACATTTTTTTTGGTATAATAAAAACGTAATTTTTCAATTTTGTGTGACATCATTTGAATATACTGCACTTTTCTGCTGAGCCTTTAACATTTTGAGGCCGTAAGGAGGGAAAAACAGTGACTTGCAATGTCTGTTAGTGAGCGCACTATTATTGTGAAAATCCTGAATCGAGACCAGAGCAAAATTTTCTACACCATTGTATGAATTTCTAAGGCTATATTCCCAAGCCACAATCCATTATACACCAGAAGCTCATCAGATGCTAAATGGCCTTGCATCTTATTCCTGCAGGTATGGTGATTAAATCATGTATAATACATGTGCACTACAGTGGTATCCATAATGAGACGGGAGGTATAGTTCTGTCAGGAAGAGGGGGCTAATAATGAGGCTGAGCCTGGAGTTCACCCAGTGAAGCTGCTGCTGCTGTAACAAAAGAGCCGACAGACCGTCTACTAGTTTGTTCTGACCCTTTCTTCTTCTTACTGATACGATCCAACAAAGACAGTTAGAAGGACAAAGACAATGTGGTCAAAAGAGGGATGGAAAATACTCTTATTCAAATATATTCGGGTTGTTGGGATTTCTAAGGACATGTTCTCAGAGTCAATCTGAAAATACAGGTGACCTTTAACCTTACATATATTTGACATCCATCTATCAAGGCTCTAATATATATGTATATTCTATCTTCAAGTATGAGATCAGAGTAAAAATCTAAAAATGTGTCGGCCAGGTTTCTTCTTCTGTCCATGACCTTGTACTGGGAAACACTGCCCCAACAGTCAGACCCCGGAAGGTCAGGAGATTTTTTGTGACACTTGTCTACACTGGCATCAGGTGTCGCTGTCTAATGCATAGCACGTGTGAACAAGTCTGATTTCAGTTTTAGTTTTTTAACTGATTAAATGTCCATTATATATATAGGGGAAAAAAGTCTGACTGTACAGGAACACATTGGATAAGAACAAAAAAATGTGTTGATAAAAAAGTCACACCTGCATGAAGACACACACTGAGATACCAGGAAAACACACTAATCTCTTCATGGTTTTGACACTAATTCATTTCGTCAACTCTGCCAAAAACCAAGGCTCCATTTTACTGCAATCAGGCAGCTGCAGCCTGCAGTTGAGAACGCTGCTGCCAGAGCACTGACCAACAGCAGTGAAACGGACCAGACCACACTGGTCCTGAGGACTGTCTACTGTCTCCCTGTGTACAGGATGGAATGTTCAAAACCTGTTACTGCTTAACATAGCACTGAATAGTCTTAGTACTAAATATGAGTCAGAGTTGCTGAAGGAACAGGTTCACCTGCCTCACATCAAAGCACGGCGAAGGAACATTTTTGTAGAAAAAAATCTTTTTTGAATTCTGAGCTGGTCGGCTCACTCAATCACATGATTTAAGTCAGGCTTATTTAATTCAGTTAGATACATTGGAATTCTTAACCATTTCATTTGGTTTGCTTGTTTTTTCATTAAATGATTAAAACATATCAATATGTATTTTTTAAATAGTATTTTCTATGACTGTGGCCACCCAAATAAATATGCATTAATGTGAAAAAAAATTGTAGTAAATGAAAAACAATTTTTATATATAGATAGATAAAACATTTTCTCTACAATTCCTGCAGGGGGTGCTGTAAACACAGCGGTAACTAGCAGGAGTCATGAAACCAAGAAAAAAAAAACCCTGAAACACCAGAAAGATTAAAGATTTAAAGGTTAGAGTTAGTTATGTTTTAAGAAATACATATAAAAGTAACCAGGTAGGAAAAAAACGGAAATATGGATGTGGATTATGTGGAGTATTTAGGAAAAAAACATATGACTGAATATTGGTTTTTACGAAAATATGGATGTGGATTATGTGGAGTATGGCAAAAATGTCTTCATCTTTTCTCAGGGGAAAATCTCATTTGTGCAGAATTTTACTATTAGTCTGGAGAGGCCATCACTTCAACTAACAAATCAAACTGCATTCTTCTGTCAGTCACCCACCCATTCACTCAGACTCACTCCATCACTCATGTTTTCGCCTCTCTCTACCTCTCTCTCTCTCACCTTTAATGCAAATTTAAGGGAGGCCATGAAGACAAAAGAGGAGGGGAGGGGAGAGAGAGAGAGTGAGAGAGAGAGAGAGAGAGAGGGTGTACACAGACAGTGGAGGAAGTGTATCGTCTCACTCCAGTGTAATAGCTGGAGTGAGAGAGTATTAGAGAAGATGAGGAGATGGTTTGATGACGGAGCTGCAGGGGTTTTGTTTGTACATAAATCTGTAGGCAAATTTATTACGACTCGTTCTCCCCTTCCATTAAAATGCTAATGTAGGAAAATTAAGACATTTTCATATACGTATTTGCGTATTTGTTTCCCAGAATCCTAAGACGGTCATCACGCTCGATAAGAGGCTCAGAGTCGTCTGGTTATGTCTGTCTGTGTAGGACTATAATGGTGATAAATGTCATCACGACAAAGAAATTTAAATAATTATGAACCGCACAAAAAAAAAAAGACACATTTTCCTACCTAGACTTGTGGGCTTGATCAGTTCGTCCAGCATGTCGTAGAAGGGCAGTCTCTGGAGCTTGACATCTGGATGGACCGGATGCAGTGAAGCTGACGTGGGTAGATGGTGCGACAGCCCAGTCAGCTCATGCTTCCCAGGGCCGAGCAGTGACAGAGGCAGGAGGGCGGCAGGTGACGGGGCTCCACCATGACCCGCGTGACCCTCATAGGCCAGTTGTGTGAGTCCAGCAGGCAGGGCTGCGCCCCCTCCTCCGACCATTCCAGCTGTGGCAGGATGGTGGGGTCCAGACAAGGCCAACTCTGAGTGGGACACCATTTTAGCAGGAAAGCGTCTTCTGTAGAGCTCTTTGATTTTCATGTGTACGGCGGGGCTGCAGTCGGCCTTCAGCAGGTGGAGGGCCTTGGTCAGCAGCTCATGTTTGCGTCCGTGTTTGTTGCGGCCAGCGTAGCCCAGCAGCACCTGTAGTTCTGACACCCGCAGGCTCATCACCATTTGCTGTAATGAAAAAAAAAATGTAAATAACTGATTTACAACAAAGAAGCGCTGCAAGGATCTGACTTCTACAGTACTATTTGCATCAAATTTTATTTCTGGTAAATAAGGGATTTAAAACAAGGTCATGCATTTAATCAAGCCAAGATGAAAATAAAAAATAATATGTTTACACTTAATCCACCTAATTTACAGGCGACTTAAGAGCAGCTAATTCTTTAGTAAAGATCAGCCTGATAATTTTGAAATAACTTACAGATTCTTTGAAGACATAAATACCTATAAGTATAGGGTTGGATTAAAAAAAAAACCCAGAATGCAATTATCTCTGCACAAAAGGTCAGTGTCTGTAGAGGCTGCCTCAGACTATGACGGACAAGATCAAGGCTCAACGTTGGCATTCTGTTGTTATGGGTGATGTTTATGGCAGTGGATGAATCTAACACAGAACTGAGAAATCACATTCAGCTTGTGTCCCCCCCAAACTCCCATTACAGGTTGCCATGGAAGCGGGTCATTTGGTAGGTGGTTTCAAACCTGGGACCTACATACAAGCAGATATGAAACTAATTATCTAACCACTCCACTGTCAGCCCTTCACCTCACATAGAAGTAGTTATTTTCAAATGTACACATAAACATCACTGCAATCATAAAGTCACAAAGTGCGTACCCATAGTACACTCCCATCAGGCACCTCATTTATACACACATCCGAGTGCAGAATATTTACAGAATGTGTTTGGTGTAGTTTCCATTATGTGAAGAAGAAGAAGAAAAAAAAACACCCTTGTGGCCGTTTTTTATTGTAAAGTACATACTGTGGGCTGCTCCTGGTATTTGCATACAATTGACATTTAAAAAAACCCTCCTGTAAGCATTTTTATGACCCACTCCGATCTGCAGCAGCAG
>NC_024311.1:12224472-12242361 GCF_000523025.1 Cynoglossus semilaevis | reverse complement strand
TTTACAGATCACAATTGAATACAGCTTTAAATAAAAACACACCCCAACTCTGTCTTTGTTTTTGTTTTAATTTCCTTTAATGATATATATATATATAATGATATATATCAGTGATATATAAACACATATATATGAAATACCAACCTAAGCTGCATCAAATGTATAGTCCTTCTGTTAATGAGTGGCCCAGGAGGTGGAGACCTGAGCAGGCAGGAAATGAAACTTATATATATAATTTTAGTTAACTGTTGTTCTGTTCCTGTTTGGCGTAGATTAACATCACATGTGAGTCACTGTGGGCTGTGAGATAAATGTATGGTATGAAGCAAGAATGAACAAACCAGGTTGTTGCAAGAACTGCATCTAAAGATAGGAAGTCAATGCAAGACTATCGGAAGTCCATATTAAGTAACTGTCGTGCGAACTAGTTAGCACGTTTTAACGCCGTACCTCGGAATACTGGAACAAGACTTTCTCCATAAATGTATGGGAGATGGCGACGTAACACAGTTACAAGACTTTCTCGATAAATGTATGGGAGATTGCGACGTAACCCCGAAACACTGTAGGTTGAGGACGACGTCAACCGAGGACCCCCCCCCCTCTGAAGGCCTACTCAAGTCTTTTCCTTTCAAAAACTGCGTCTCACTGTGGAACTGTGTGAACACATGTACATCATCCTCCCAATACAGCGATACAAGCCTACGTTTATAATTCAGATGTCATCGCCTTCATCCCACTGCCACATCTTTGTCACTATATACATACGGTAAAGATACATTTAGCAGAGAGAAGAAATCAGGAGGCGGGCAGCCATATGTGAATGTAATTCTGATGCCTCCCACAGTATCAACCACGCTGCAGGTGTGTATGAAAACACATCAGTCAGACGGAGACAGCTCTCAGTGTCGGAGAAGCTCAGTGGTGTACAGGGTAAGACGGTGAAGACGCGTCTGTGTGGTCATCTAACATCAAAAGATATTTTTTTATGACTACCAATTCAAATGGATAAATATTTTATTTTACTTCATAAAAGTAAAACAAACACGTGCCTAATATACTGCATCCGTTGCTGGTGGCACTTGAAATAAAATATGTATGAGAGGAGAGGAGATGTGTATCAAAAAAGATGACATTGGCTGCCTTTTATTTTTTTGCTCTTCTGTCTCACTCCAAAGCAAACACTAACAAAAAGACACAAAAAAATATATACAAGCACAAATACTGGTGCACATAGAACTGACTCACTTGCACACACACACAAACACACACACAATCTTCCACCATGCTGCGGATGTGTAACATTCCTCTGGCTTCACAAAGAGGGAAAACAAATACTGGAGGAAAAACAATGGAGCCCGGACTGGAGGAGAGACGGATGAGCAGCTCGCTGTTTTCACTCTCCTCCGACCTCCTGTCTATCAGTCAATCAACCTTTTCACTGTGACAGCGAGGCGCAAACTCCGCCACGTTCCCCCCGTTCCCTGTCGACAACAGATGAACAAAGTGTTTTCCAGCTTTGTTTACAGAGGTTATTTATGTGACAAAAAAAAAAAACAACTTCAACTGCGCATTCAATGATTCAAACGACAACCTGACTGTTAGCTTCCAGTTTGCCCTTGTAACTCAAAACAGTAAAGGGAGAGCTCAAACCTGGGGATATTCAAAGAAACTCCAAGAGGCTGAGGTACTGCGGTCCTCCAGTTTAAAAAGTGAAGGCCAAAAAGTGGGACAGAAGAAGCAGTTATTCCCCGAGGGCCGACTCTGCAGTTTACAACAAAGTACAGTGTGACTGAAAGTCTGCAGAAGAATTAGCCTATTTTTATTTGATATATAACACCAGTAAAACACTTCATGAATAATGTATCTGCTGAAATGCAGGTTTAAGATCTTCAATAAAACATGACATTATTGTGTAAATGATGAGCTCATTTGGATAGAAAAATAGTGAATGAAGCACGGTGCATATGAGCTGACGTGGTGTGATTAATTGTTAGATTAACTAAGAGCAGGGTTGACCAATAAATCTATTCAATTAATTTATTAATGTATCTGTTGAACACTTATACTACTCTCCATGTCCTGGAAAGTCCCGTTCATTGTTACTGAACTGGTCAGACCTTAAAGTTTAAGGGAACGGCCCGATCCGGTACTCAGGATCGATATCAGTCAAATATTACTGTGCGCCGTAGCCAGGGATATGGGCAGATACTCCAAATTTCACTAATGTATTGGCATCAGTAACAATTAAATTGATATCATTATCAGATCAGTATCATATCAGAAATAAAATTGTTTCATCCCAAATGGAATATATCCTACTGTCAGGTTAATCTCCGACAGAGCATCACTAAAAACTTCAGAAATCCTTCATCCTTCCGTCCCCTTCTCTTGAAGGATCCCCACAGCTGGCTGTTTGCATAAAAGATACTGGCACAGTCTTTGGACTGGATGCCTTTCCTTACACAACCTTCCCCATTTACCCAGGCGTGGGGCCAGCACTCTGTGGCTGGGGTATGATCTACACAATGCTAACTATTTGAACCTGAGCTGTTTGAGTGAAGGTGGAAGAAAGTTGCCTACGTACAGACACAAAAAGTCAAAGACAACAGCACAGAAAGGCCTGACGATGGAAGGAATATCAGAAACCACACCAACACGTTTAATTGGCTAATTTTACTGCATCTGTACATGGACTTAGCTTCATTTTATGATTTTTATACCTGGGAAAACAGATTGATCTTTTACCTCATACCCTTTTGACACAAAACACTACGGATAAGACAGATCTAGCGAACCTGTTGGTCCCTGTATTACATATTATTTTCCAACTCTAGGGGTCACCATAAGGACAATTTTTAAATTTTCTGTTTTATCTTTATATTTAGCTCTAACACATTCTCTTGACGAGAGAGTGAACTGTGTCACACATGAATTCATAAAGTTTGGAAATGTAAGGAATGCGATGACGATGCAATTATAGCATGTTGTGGTCTTTACCAGAGCAACATCCGTGTGACCTTTAGCATTCCGATCACAATTTTAATAGACATTTAATTAGTGGGTTCACAAACTCACTGCGAGCCAAGACCGTCACTTTTCTTTTCAAGTCCTGTTTGAACAGACCTGGCACTGTCCTATGAAGTAACCCTACACCTCTGCACGGGCACAAGGAGCGACTCAGGCTTAGATCGCCACTGTGTCCACCAGTGAAGACAGACCGTGATGGTCCTCCTGAGAAAACAACTATGACATCAAGGCATCTAAAAATTCTCTTAGGCAAGGCATCTAAAAATACACAACTATTCTACTTTTGTGCTGTTGGCCAACAAATCTCCATGCTTTTCTCAAACTTGGCAAACTGCTTTAGCCTTTAGCTGACCCCTGAACAGAACAATATGTGGTTAGCTGATAGATAGCGGGCTAAGCTGTTCTCCTGAGCAGAAAAATACAATCACACAACGCTTCGTTTTCTCTAACCTTGTATTTGTATTACCCAGCGTCTAATGTTGTTCGTCGTTAACTACGTTGTCCAGTTGAGGCGGTTAATGTTTTGATCTGATCATGTTTAATTTGCTATTTCATTTTGACTGAATTCAATATATTTATCTTCAATTTGCAGTGAAGCTACACTGCAGATTCTTCTCCGACTGGAGAGTGGTGTGCAGGCTAATGATTTGCTGTGCCCTGAGCTGCTGAGAGTGATGGATGGACGAAAGAGATGGTAAGATGGAATGATGGGAGATAGAAAAATGAGGGTGGAGGGGGGTGTGTGTGTGTGAGATAGTAGCAGCTGAGCCTCCAAACCAAATGAAATTCTCCACTGCACCAGCAAAAGACAGAGATGGGGGTGGAGGAAAGAGGGTTGGAGGGGCTAGAAGGACGGCTTAGATGGGGGTTTTCAGAAAAAAAATAAATCTGAATTTGTAAACCATGTGGTAAGGCAACAACCACAAATTCACAAACAGTTTTTAATGCATGCTCACAAACACATTAAAAACAGCATTTGATTTATCAGTCATTTTTTTACACCTACACCAAATTCTATTTCAATTTTAAAAAGCAACAATGCAGCTATAAAAGCTTTTTGAAGAGAGTTCACTGTCTGTACTGCAGCATCTGTTATTAGTTGACGTCTAAGAGAGTTCACTGTCTGTACTGCAGCAGGGAGGAGAGATGTTCAAATACAATAGTACTGGAGTGCATGTAAGGTGAAGCAAGAAAAAAAAAAAAGGAATTATCATGGAAACAGTGCCCCCGCTCCAGATGATGGTACAGGAATAATACTAAACCTGGCGAGTAAGCCCATTGGCCTACAGCTCAACCTGTGGTTACAATGACCTTGAAGATGAGGACCCTTCATGAGGACAACCTTGAATCCAACCCTAGGGCTGCCAATAAAGTGAACCCCCAGTTTCAGGCCATTCTATATTGGCTCAGTTTCTGGACTGTGTCCATTATTTATGGAATTATGAAGCTCCAACCCTGGCCTTCTAGCTCAGTTACTCCAATCGTCTTCCGCTCAGTTATTGTAGTTGTTGTTCCCCTGGAAACCCTCTGGAGCTTTAGAAATGCTTTAGTGCTTTTACCCTGGTCTCCATCTTTTCAGGGTTTAACTGCAGATAACAAGGTCTGGACCAGAGGGACAGGGGGTCTCACAGAACGGAGATAAATAAGTTGGATTTATGTCGTTATAATCAAAGAAACCTTAGAGCACAAAAAAATAAATAATTGAATCCTTTTTAATGTCACATAAAATGTCAACCTTACAACCAGTATGAAAACCAATGTAGGAGCTTAAAAACTGTTTTTGAAAAAAGAAAAAACAGGCTCACTTGCTTACGTCATGAGACTTTAACCGGCAATACTCTCATTGCAAAATGAAAATATAAAATATCTGTAATGTCAAAATATTTAAGTCTAAAAAAAATAGCCTCTGAGGTACCTCAAGGTACAAACCATAGTTTGGAGAAATGATTTAAAAACACAAATCCACCGTTTCAACCACACCTGTGAACATCAGTGGGTTGTAGCTACCAGCGGTGAAGTTATGCTGAAAAGAAACAGCCAGCCTGGTGGACTGTTTTGACGTGGCAGGTTTGAACTTGCCAGTGGTCGAGCCGTCCTCAAGGGACTGTTTATTTTGTCAGTAGAAACTCTGGCCTTCGTAAGCGTCCTCTAATTTCAGTTAGAAACCCAAGCAGAAACAAAATAGTTTAACCTTAAATGTTTACAGATGTGTAGGATAAATATATGTGTTACGTAGGCCAGTTAACGTAGTCTGTCTGCTGTTGTGGTGAAATAGATTTAAATGGCACTGATGTTCTAACGACTCCTGGAGGAACTGGAACTGATTTTATGCCTTTTATCTAAGTTTTTCTAAGTAAAATAATTCGTTGCAGCTGTACCATCCATGGTCGTGTTGGAATGTGGGGACACGCTGCAACAGTGACAAAAATCTCTAGCAGAACCCAATCTGAGCAACTACGTCGCTCTGTTAATTAAAACTCAAGCTCAACGTCAGTTGACTGACAGATGCTCTGTTTGCGTGGCACATAAACAAGAGCAGAAAATACGCAGGAGGGGCAGAACTAAGACTTGGTTCCTGTAACTGGCTGAGAAAACCTCTGATGTGACAGGAAGTGAGTGGACAAACTGAACCCAGTTAAGGAGCAGATAACAGGCTGCTGTGTTTTCCTACAACACCCAACGGTTACCCAAGCTGGACTTGGAAAAACAGGGCAATAACTGTGTTATCATGGAACGTACAGTAGGTTAAAAAACATACCATCTCTGCAGAGTAAAGAAGACGAGATCCACCTTTGTTTCTACAATTCTGTTTCCTGGTCGAACACAGTTACATTTTTAAATAATGTGTCTGAAGTGTGAATACAAACAAGTTCAAACAGGACATTCAAATGTGTACACGCACACACACAAACACACTCACACACACAAGTAAACCATTGTTGTCATGCAAAGGTGACTCAGTTCAACTGGACACACGTGCAAAAGTGCATGCACGCCAATAATCTCATACACAATGGGATGGCATGCCATGGGGAACATGGGAACACGCACGCACACACACACACAGTCAGCCCATTAACACCCCCGTGCCACATGAGAGATCATCCCGCACAAACACCCACGTGCCACATGAGAGATCATCCCGCACAAAGATTGCATGCGAGTAACACACACACACACACACCATGTCTGACAGACGTGATGACAACATCCAGATGTGCGTGAGTGAACTTGTAAAGCCTCTATTCTACATATTCTACCAGGGAGATGATGAGCAAAAAAAAAAAAAAAAACTCAAGACATCAAATCAGAAGAAACATAGATGAAATGATTGGGATTTTTACTGAGGCTTAAATAAAATACATGAAGAAGAACATCTGGTAAACTGAGCTCAACAACAAGAGCCTGGTCTGAGAAGACACAGGACGACATCAGTGCTTCTTTGGAAGAAAATATTAAATTACCATGGTTGAAAAGAAAAACAAAACCTCACAAGACAAAGTGAAGAATCTGACTGTTAGTAATCACAATTTTCTACTGGTAATATGTTACAGACTGGCCAGAAAGTTTTGGATGTCACACGATGTAGATAAACATTTCCATTGTAAAAAACAAAACAAAACAATGCTGTTAATTTCAAAATGTACAAAATAAAAGCAGGATGGTCAAAGTTTTACATCGTGGTTGAATCTAATGCTACGTATCTGAAATATTGTCTCATGAAAAGTCTGCTTTTTTTAAGTGTTTTACTGCGTCCTAAAGGCACATCGCTGCTAGCTTGTTTTTCAGGCTTGGTCACACTTTTATTCCTAGTTAACAGAATCAGGTGCTAACTAACACTGTCCGCCCCGCGGCGACTTCTTCTTTTTTTGTCTCCATGTCCATAAAAATGACAAATGGATCAATCAACTCTGACAAAAGGTTCATGTAAAGGTCCAAATTGCCACTGGCGCTCCCTGGAGGTACATCTAGCCATTACACCATAGAGGTCCAGAGTGACCTACAGAAACAAATCTTTTTTTTTTTTTGTTCTTTCTCAGGGGTTTGTTGAGAGAGTTTTTTAAAAAACTGTGGACTTTTTTGGTTTTTTTTTAGGATGTGAACAGTTATAGGTTTGTTGAGAGAGTTTAAAAAAAAAACTGTGGACTTTCTTGGGTTTTTTTTTAGGATGTGAACAGTTATGCAGTTCATGGAAGTCCCAGGAGTGACCAGAACGGTGAGGCTAATAATTGTGTGGTGAGCAGTTTCTGCGGAATGTGTGTCTGTGTGGGAGTGCATGGAGTGTGTAGGCAAGTGGAGGAGGGGGAGGGGGTCGGAGGGAGGGGGCATACACACACTACCTGGCCATTATATAAAAACTCCCACTCCGAGCTAGAGGGTTTTGTACAGTGTGCCAACTCCCTCCCCATCCTCCAACCTCTCTGTTCTCCCTTCCCCCTTTACTTTAAGGCTTCCAGCTTCTCTGACTCAGGCCAAACTCCAAAATACCTCTGCCTGTTGTGCTCTCTCTCTCTCTCTCTGCTGCCTCTGTGGTCAGAACTAGCACGCTCTGTGAATCAAATCCAAGGCACTGAACAGGACAATCTATGGATCAGGTCGTCTCTGTGACGAAGGCTAAAATGTCTCATGTATAAGAACTGGACTGGGATCAGAAACACTGCGTCTTTAAATTACCAGTAAGTTGATCACGGAGCTGCCAACGCACCTGAAGAAACAAAGCTCAGGTTTCTTGGGTTTGTGACACACAGATACTGTACAGGGCAGCGTATTTGAAAGTAATCTCTGATGTGCAGAGTCCAAATGAATAAAAACAGTTCTGGTGTCAAAGCCGAGCAGATGCAGGGACATTAAAATATTGGCAGGATTAGGGAGAAATAAGTCTGATTGTGAAATAGATTTGGCAAGAAAATGCAGAAGAGCTGGACTCACACTCTGCTTCTACCACGTCCAGGAGAACGGAGGACGTCAGCAAAACACGACACTTAAAATATCACTGTTGACTGTGTTTTGTTTTTGGTTTTCTTTTATATAACAAAGTTGGCAGACAGACCAGAATCTCAGCTCTGTACAACCAGGGCACCTGGTGCCACAGCTTTGGCACATTCAAAAAAAGAGAGTTGGTCTGTGTTTCTGCTCAAACACTTTGGCAGAAATTTCAAAAACATCTTTTTGGGAGGATTAAAACACAGGGGTGGAGGGGGGGGGTTGGCCATTTTTAGAATAGCAAAATTAAAATAATAATAATAATAAAAAAGAATGATTTTTGATGTATCCAAAAAATAAGAAGTGGATGTGCATGAAACCATTTTTCTTTTCTCTCTTGGGCGTATATTTTCATCCAATATTGTTCTTTCAGTTTGAATGTGTCATTAACAGGTATGCATCAATTAATCATTGATAATGTGTTCAGGTTTTCTACACTGAGCAGACAGCCTCAGGTCCACTCGTACTCCTGCGATCCCCGCACGGCATGGATTAGCATATGAGCTAACAGGAGCTAACAGCAGCTAACAGGAGCTAACACAACACGTCTTCCCCAGTCTAAATGTTTTTATCACATCACTGAACAACAACACAGCTGCAATTTGCAATACGCAGCTAGCCGACGTTAACTAGCGACAAGTTAACTAGCTTCAACAGAAACATTTTAATGGTTTAATGTATCTAGATATCCAAGGCAACTCCAATCCTCAGATCAACATAACAAACAACAACAACATTTGGTGTAGTTGTATCAATATGGCCTATCAGAACCGATGAACGTCAATGTGGGGGTGGGGGGGGGAGCAAACATATCACACATTGTTGTCCTTGAGCAAAGCTGAGAACGCTGTTAATATCAAAAAACGATTCCTACAATAGAAGGAGCGTCTGGTTAATCAGTACTGAAAACAGCAGTCTCTTGGGTTAGTGGCCGCTAAGGAGGCAGTCGCTCACTTCTCTCAATTCTATTATTAGTCAAGCTCACAGATAAGACTCACAGACGCCTCTTTAGCAGCTTGTTTCCCTTTTTTACCCGCTGACAACAACAAACACACACTGAAATGAAAGACTGCAGGTGTCCCATCTCTATGAAGAAGACCTTTGACATTTAATGTAAAGGTCAAGTCAAGTTAATATTGTTTTTGTGGCTCAAATAAATTAAACACTTTTTTTTTCTTCTCTTAAACAGACTTTACAGTTGTAAAAAAAAGTAAGATTATGCCCCTAATGCCCCTTTATTTCTTACCACATCCAACTTTTAATAAATCTAATCTTTTAGATCTTTTAGAAATTAAGGCTCACTGAAAATTACTGGGTTTTTTTTTTTTGATTGACAACCAGGAATTGTTAAAGTTGTTGCACAAGTTGCCACCGATGTGCAGGAAAAAAATGTTTTTTTTAAGTGGAATTTTTCCAAACAATAAAGATGAGTAAATAAACATTTTCTTTGTTAAATTTCAAATCAAAAGCTGACATTTTATTTCATTAATAATTGTAGACTTTATATATGTTTATAGTTAAAAGTTATGATACAATCTGGACAGGAAGCAAGTCCATCAGAGTGACAAACACCAAGACAAATAAACATTGATCTACATTGAAGGATGAGTTCACTGCAATTCAACCGAGGCCCAATTTTCCCTGTTTAATGACTGTGGGCTGGTAAAAATCAACACTCACAGGAAGAACCTGACAAAAGCCTTTACCAGGATGCAAATCAAGTTGCTGTCACGATGAAAGACAACATTACCAGCCGTCACTAATCTTTTAATTATTTCAGAGAGCGCTTCTGCTTTTCAGCATTTAATCTTAATCACTGCCTCAAAGCAGTGTGACTTCAACATGTTCTTCGAAAGCATCAGCTAATCTGGAAGCATGTTATTCATAAACATTGGGGCGAAGTGCTGCAAATGAAGCGTAAGATCTGAGTCAAGGGTACCGGGAGCGAACAAGTTCTGTCAAAGTTACACACAAAGCTCAGCTGCACACGTCGGCCGTAGAGATTTACGAGTTCTAGAGGGAAGTCTGGCAAAAAGCAGACTCTTAAATCTCACAGCAGAATAAATAAATCTTTAATAATGCCAAGCTCCTCACATGACATTTTTATTCATTAATCTCTTTTAAACCGCACTAAAATCCTTTTAATATTCCAGTATTTAAAATCCCTGCAAATCTGCCAAGAGTGCGAAGAGGAGGAGACGGTCCTGTGCTTTTAAACCAGATTGGGCATCGAGGAGGAGACAGTCCTGTGCTTTTAAACCAGATTGGGCAATCATCATTGTGAGCGCGCTTCAAACTACAATGGAGTTTCAAACAGCGACCTGCACATGTCCGTCTAAAATGTGACACATTTCCATGGCAACAGTGCCTGGTGACAAAATCACCCCAGGAGATAAGAAAAGCTCAGCTGAACAGTAAATAGCTGCTCCCAGCATGAGCTCTTGGACAAAACTCTGCACATTAGGGAGCCTTGATGTCGGTTCGACTGCTGTTGACCTGAAGGTGAATAAAGAAGTGAAAAAGAATAGATGGTTTCTTTTTTTTTGTGCAACATACATACAATCTATAACAACCTATAAATTGTTTTTAGGAAAAACGGCTGCATGTATCGGTTAGTATCGGATTCCGAAATTAAGTGTTTGGACAATATCGGCACATTTGATATTGCCAAAAAGCATTTAAAAAAAGCTAAAAAAAAGTTACTTTTTAACTCTTTTAAAACAACTTTCTATTTCTGTAAGTCAAGTCATCTCTTTTCCCCTTTTTTCTGTCGTATTATAATGTTTAAGTGGGTAATACTGTGCATGAAGAATTTCATCACTGCTAATGTGGCTTCAGTAAAGGACTGAAATTGATTAGCATTTAACAATACCATTATTCATGCAACTAATCAATTTGATTCCTAATCAATTCTCTCTCTTCAATTCTCATAGGGTTCAGAAATAAAATATAGTACTAGTAGGTGTGTAGTACTCATCAAATATGTTAAAGTACTCATTTGCATATGGCATTTGGACACAATTAAAACTTCATGAAAAAACGATGTCCGTACAGAACTTCACAGTTTAACATAAAATACTTCCTAACACCAAAGGTGTGTTATAAGAACCTAAATCAGAGTCTCAGCCAACCAGACTGGTCCTTGTCATCCTGATGTATTTATAGTTGATGGACATTATTCACACTCTATAGAGAAAGCCGGTTCACACAGGAATGTTGCTGACATCAACAGGACAGAACCTGAACAAGTTCTGCGAGCTCTGCCCCGACAGTCTTCACATGCATGTAAGATGACACATAGTTGCAAATTATTTGCATGGTTTGTAGCTTTACGGTTTGTTTCTGCATGATGCAGGTGATTCCCTTCTTCCTCGATACAAGGATTCCCAGAGATTGCCCCTTTGATTCCAATCACCCACTCAGTAAATGATAAAAATCTTGAACCTCCAATCGAAAGTCTTAAGACACATGGACAAAAGTTTTGTAATAATGTAAATCTTTCTGCATGATGCCACATTTAATTATTTTATACACGGCTCTGCAACCTTCAACACCAAACGTGCTGTTTTTTACCATTTTACCGGCAAATAAAATGTACAGCCAAAAAAGCATTCAACCATTTCAATGATGGCAAATATATGATAAATACTGTAGTAGTACTACAGAGTTGTTAAGGTCAATTTATTGTCGTATAGTTAGTTCATGCTACAAAACAATGAGTGGGATGATTAATTACACCACTGGCATTGTTTTTTTTCCTGTTAGCAAGCAAGTTGAAAATGTGTAAAAATTCTTTACACTTTATTTTTGTTGTATACGATTAAAACCTTTACCTATTTTCTTAGAATTCTATTCTGAAACATCAGTTAGCACATTTAGGCTAATTATCCTTTGCAAGGAGCCATTGAAAAGAGACTGAAGACCTACATGTGACGCAGGAGCCACAGGTTGCAGACCCCCGCTCTGGTACAAGGTTGGACGTATGCATTAGCACCTGCAGACTTGCGAAAGCTGTAAATACGGTGACAGGTAAGAACAGTTATCATTCACATTAGTAATTTCCCTGTGACCGTGTAATTCCCCGATAACCGAAAATTATCTGAAGCGATAATGACATTGACAGTAAGATAAATGGGCAGGTGCAAAAAGGATGTAGGGGACTGGAGATGAGAGCCTGTATCATTAGGGATTAACCTAGCCACAGGCTCTACAAATAGACTGTCTCCACCTATAAGCTGCCACGGCACAGACAGTTATTTGTACTGCCAGGCTGCTGCTGCTGCTGCTGCTGCTCAGGATAAGAGGGAAGGAGGTTCAAAGCAGCTGTGGAGGATAGGGGAGTCATGTGAAAGTAAATGCAAGCCAACAGGGAACATTTGATGAGGGTGGAGGGGGGGGGGGTGGCTTCATCACAACAGCCTTCATCTACAAATTCAATTTCTGCCTCTGACTGATGTTTGAGGCACTGACGGTGCACGACTGGCAGAAATAAAAACATACACACGACAAGGGGAAATAATAGAGTCAGAAAAAGAGTTTTACCGTCAGAGATCAAACGTAAACAGACTGGATGTATTCATTTATTCACTCCAAGATGCTAAATGTTATTTCATCAGTACAATCCAACTTGGTCAACAAAACAATTTGGTGTTCATTTGAGCCATTCTCTAACCATTCTGGATCTACGCAGCTGTGCAGCTCCGTAGTTGCCGTGCTTCATCCCCACCCCAGTCTTCACACAAAAACGGAACATTTACTGCGCACGGACGTCACCAAGTAACACACAATCTAAACAATGTCAGCTTCTAAGAAGGAGTCGGTGAAGCTGACATGTATAATCAACATCTGAACAACAACATCATCTGAACTTACGTAGGAGTACTTTGAATGTAATACAGATAAATGGAAACATGTTGCAGCTTTGGGAACAGCTGCTTTCCCTGCTGTAACCGGAACAAAAACCCATTCAGCTTATCATCATTTTGCATTTCTACATTTTTAATCAAATATAATGGGTTTTGGGGGAATAAGAATATAGGCAGCAGGATCTGATATTGTGACGTTCACTATGTTTTATATTATAGATATTAAGGTATAAAACAGAATGAAAAAGGCATAAATATATTTAATTGCCACTTGTCAAATTGCTAATTATTAAGCTCATGAGAATTATCTTATCAGGACACTGGGCTTCCTCAGTAGTGGAAGCCTGCGGCATGTTGGAGAACAACTGAAGGAATCGGATCGATATAGGTATTGGCAAATACTCCCAGTTGCAGTAACAGTATGCATGAATATATATATATATTTGTATATATATGGACAACCTAAGGTGCCCCCGGGGTATGTTGTAACACGTGAACAAGAGGGTGAAAAATGGTACTGTTAGTGTGTATTTCAATCAGTTAGACCTTCAATGAGATTCAAATGTCCACTGGTGTATGTCCCAGAACTAATTATTCTTACATTGTTCAGGAAGTCTGTATTGGACAAGTAGCTCTTCGTAATTACTAAGTGCCCTTGAAGTAGCATGCAGTCTCAAAAAGGTTGGTGACCTCTGCTTCACACTTTTAAGTGTGTATGACAGACATAAGACATAACGGCTGCATCAACCTCCCAACTCACCCCATGGTTTCCTACGTCTGTATTTACAATTGTATGAAACGGAGGGGGAAAAAAGTTGCATTCTCCACAAATAAATCTTCATTAAGTTGGCAAAAAATGACAAGTACAACTGATGAAAGGCCTTTAAAATAATTTCCATTCAATTAATGTCCAAATGGGCCAAACAATGAGACGATGTCTGTGGAATACCATAATGAACTTAACATAATATCTTCCATTCAGACAATGGCGTTTGCTCTGTAGTGACGACGCTGTATCGGTCCTTTATCAAATAATGTAAATTTAACCCATTATGGCGCCTGACACCATCAGACTGAGGCTGGTGTCTCATCTGTCATTTGATCAGAAAACAGATTACGGCTGTACAGAAATGACAATCATTTAACGAAGAAAAACAACAACTTTTTATATTGTTTTTCCTATGGAATTCAAAATCATTTGCCTGGATGCTACCAATTTACTTTCAACTGTTAAAAAAAAAGATTCTGACACTTAAAATAACACATAAAATAATAACCATTACTTGTATCTCCATAACCAAATACGTAAAGTGGGCCACGTGCAACAACCTGATTTAACGCCCACGAGTGTTGGGGTGTTGAATAAAAGAACATCTGGTTTTTCCAACCATGAGGAGGGTCTGGTTGTGACAGACTTTGTGGCAGAACAACAGTTGGTACAACACAGCACGTATAGATCTACAGCAGCACACCAGGGAGGAGTCTAAAAATAGACCAAGACTGGGATCAATAACCGCTCAATAGTTTCTGACTCTGATATGACCAGAATGTGTATCACTCTGTGCCCAAATTCAACAGAAGCACTGGGACAGAACGTTATAAACAGAAAAAAAAAACATAAAGATGCCAGCTGTGATAAATATGCAAAATTGTATTTTTGCGTTTTGCAAATTTGGTTAATTGGGTATGAAACTTCACATCAAGAAAAACCAAACAGCTAATTGTTAGGAATGTCTGTCCTCATGTCTTCTGCTACATTTTGGTAGGAAAACCACAGTCTTACAGTGACATATATTCTAAATAATATTTATTGTATTATATAAATCCTAAATGATGCAGAGATAAAACAGAGGGGTGCACAAATACAACTTGAGGCCATGGCTCCTTATGACCCCTTGTGGTGTTGGGTCAACATGCAGAACCCTGGTTTTCTTACTCAGGTTTGAGCCCAAGTTTTGATATAACTGATTTTATTTAGTTTTTAGCTTCATTCCTTTCGTTTTCCCTCTCTGTCTTGCAGGCTCTGGACAGTTGTAGTTGCTGCACCTACGTCAGCACACATTAACACATGGATAATGTAGCTATAAGATGCAGATAAGCAACAGAAATCCAAGCAGGCGAGGACATCGTGGACCTCTCATCGATGTGGATGTTGGAAGCCTTAAAATGTACAGGACCCGAGGCAGCACGCACACTGACAGCAGGACACGAGGTCCAGTGTTTCTGCTGGTACTTTTAGAGCAGCAGCAGCGGCAGGTCAACCTAGCCCCTCCATCCCCCCCCCCCCATTTAAGAGGAGCAACAGTTAAATTCACGACCGTATGTGTGTCGATGTGAAGCCATTTAATATATATATACATTATATTATTCAAAACATTCTTCAAAACAAAGCATGCACATTGGATGGAGGACATAACAGAGAGGGATTTTTATATACCTGACACCACACAGGTCTCACAGGGACACTTCTCAGACAGATTTGTTCTCACGAGCCACAGTTACTGTGGGGAAAAACAACTTTTCTCTGTACCATTTGTTTTCGACTCTATTCAAATATATGTATGCATATATATACTGTTTCAAATATATGTATGCATATATATATACTGTATATACACATACAGTATGTATACATATATACACAGACATATAAATATATATATATATATATATTCAGATTAACCATTTTCATGTCTTTCTTCCTGGGGTCCATGGCCGTTCTCTGAGGTCTTTCTCTTGTAAACTCAAATGTATTCACAGCTCATTTCAAATCCTCTCAGTTTATGTCCAAGCTGTCTGTCTCTGTAGGCTCTACACTCACGCCAGACTTTATCTACAAACATAAATGTTTCCAAAGAAGTCCCACCCAAAGACTGCAAATAGAAATGGACTGGTGTGTGTGTGTGTTGGGGGGCGGGGGTGTCAGTATCGTCAGTAGACATGTACCAACAACAAACATTTCCCGATTATTCCATTGACTCTGCTGTGAGTTTTGGTTCTTCTTAATTAGAATGTGTAGCCAGTTCTGGAATTCAGTTCTGACTGATAAGACAGTGATGACAGGAGAATGTTTTTAGAAGCATAATATAAAAACCAAATTCATGGAGAGAACATATTGTAAATTCTAATGCATGTTCCACTGGTAAAACTGCATTAAATCATATTAAAGTGAATGATTGTCATTGATGCACAGCACATCATCACACACACAATGAAATGTGACCTCTGCCTTTAACACATCACCTTAGTGTGGGCAGTGGGTAAGCCACTGATATGGAAATCGAACCTGTGACACCTGGCAACGATGGTCTGAAATCCATCCACTTCTTATATATGATTGATAGTCTTTAAACAAAAAGCCCAAATCGAATATTCTCAATTAATATTTTTTACATTTTCATTCTAAATGTTACTCGTTCCAACTTTCTAAATTTAGTACTTGTTGATTTACTCTGGAGTTCAACAAAATCCCGCTTGTTCCGAGGATTACGATTTTATTACAAGACAATCAACAGGTATCGTCACTGCAGCTGGTGGCGACACCGTCTCTGCTTCAACAAGGTTTGCAGTAATTAAAAACAAGCCTGAAAAACAGATGACCACGTAGCACAATATCATTATTACTAACAAAGGTTATCACGTATAACTAACCCGCCCACTCAGTTTCAAATGTGATGCCGCTGTCATGTTCACATCCACAGAACAGACTGGAGTGCAGACAAACGCCGCTAATAAAAAACAAAAACAAAATCTGTGCTGCACATATCCGTTGGCAAACCACAGTCGGCAGAACACAGAGACTGCACTGGCTTCAACTTAGTGCCAGCAGAACGGAGTGCTTTTTAAAGTGAATCCCGCCCCGCCAGCGGCGAGTGTGCAGAAGAAAACGGTCCGTTCAACATCAACATAAACATGCTCCCTGCAACCGTTGGCGGATTCACTAAAGTTCCCGCTGTGTTTGAAGAAAAAACACAAAACCCGCCTCCGCTTCGGCCGCCAGAAGCTAAAACCGCCGAACCGGTCTGTGACATGACAGACAAACGCTCCGAGAGCGAGAAAATTTAAGATGATTTTAGGCTGCGCCTTACCTTCAGTTCCGCACTCTCCGCCATCTTGTATTTCTTTACGCAAGCGCGTTGATGCGCTGTCACATGACAGGGACGCGCAGAGCTCTGCTGCGGGAACGCGCACACATGCGAGAAGAGTGCTGCGTTCAGGAGCAGAAATGACGGAAGGAAAAACTATTTATTCAGTTAAAAGAATTATTAAAGATGGATATTCGTTCCAGTTAAACATGTATTTTATTTCGTATTTCTACCTTTTTCCGGAGAATTCTAGATTAAAGCCAATTACAGCTCTGTAACAACCTCATATTATAATTATTTAACTGAAAAATGCTGATTTCCTTTACAATTCATGTTTCTGTTGAAGAATTCAAGATTGAAGACAAATATCAAAGCCCTGTTACAATCTCATATTATTATAAATGTTACAATCTGACTTTTTAAATCTAGAACGAGTTGTAAAGAATTATTAAAGATGGATATCCATTCTCAGACTACAAAGAAAAAAAATAATGTTCAGAATAAAACCAGACTTTGAAGTCAGAAATATTAACCAAATATTTTGTGTATTTAAAGCTCCTGCTAATAAAGTAACAATAAATAAAGAGCTGTATCTTTTTATTATAAATAAAGCTCTAGTTCTGGTCATTTAGTGTCGTCAGAAAAATCCTTCGTGTGATCGTAAGACGGTGGTTTGTAAGCCACTAGATGGCGCCCTATCACTTCAAATGAGGCTGAATCTAAAATAGCCTGAACTCAATGTTCTGCTCTGGATCTTTCTGTGTGTTTTTGTCCCAATTAACGCCTTTGTAGCCCATTTGTTTCTAAGCAATGACATGTTCACTCAGTGTCATGGTTGAATCACGAATAAAAAGAAGAAGAAGAAGAAGAAGAAGAAGAAGAAGAAGAAGAAGAAGAAGAAGAAGAAGAAGAAGAAGAAGAAGAAG
>NC_024311.1:12214719-12223985 GCF_000523025.1 Cynoglossus semilaevis | reverse complement strand
TGTAATAGTCAGACAGTAAACCAGCTAAACTCCAGAGCTCAGGTCAGAGCCACAGACCGCCTTCATATTCAATGGTTTTACCGTAAAAAGCGATTGCTTTCACCAAAAAAAAAAAAAGAAAAAAAAAAAAGGAAAAATTAACATTCATTGTGCATCCGTGACATTCTGTGAGTATCCATCTCAGTATGAAGCACCCGAGCACCAGGAGCCGTGTAATCAATATCTATTAGCCCTTCCATCAGAAGAATTAGATTTCACTGTTAGATCAGCCGCTCCCCCGACTTCACGTCAAACACTATAAGTTGACTGGACATGTCATGCACTGATATAGCAGCTAATGAAAGAGATCATGTTGACAAATACAATAAGAGGAAATATGAGCCGCCACTTCTGGAGTCATTCCGCGCCCAGGCCAGTAGGTGTCAGGCTCACACCGGTGAAAAGAAAGCAGACAGAAAACACAGGGTGCCGTAGCTTTCACGTTTTATTCATATTGACAAGATTACATACATAAATGGTGGAATTATGAACTATCAGAAAACCGGACCTCCCCTCCGCCCTCCCCCTTCCCTCCCCCAGAAATAATCTTTGTATTTTCAAACTATAGTTCAAATGAGGAGAAAGAGAAATGCAGCAGTGAGGATGTTACTTTCCATGTTTACTATTTTTCATTTCTTGTACAGAGTCTTCTTTACAAACGAACTTCAGATTCGGGAAAGAAAAAACAGTTTTGGTTTTGTCTCTTTTCACTCGTAGGTGAATGTGATGAACCGAAACAAATCATAATAATAAGTGTAAATACTGTAAACTGTACATTCTATACTTAAGAAATGGCTCAACACCGGTTTTTTTTAAAAGGTTGTATAATGACACGCGGTTCAGTGAAATATCGCGTTTTATCGTTTTGAAGAGTGTGAAGAAGTAAGTGCTCACAATAATGTGCTTCATCCAAAACTTAAAAAGGGAAAACGAGAGTGCTCCGCTGATTCAGGAAGAACCGACGAACCGTAGTTCTCTGACAATATTCGATATTTTTTATTCGATTTTTGATGTCTTTAAAAAACCGTCCTGCAGACTCTGTGGTCTAAACTTTTATCTGGTAAATTCAGATAAGGGCAAATGTGGCCTAAAAAGATGTAGGTGTGGCCCATATTTGTACCACGTATTTTTCTTCTGACAACTGACAATGATCTATGACCAGTTATGGTGAAAATGAACCACCACAAAACAATTTCATCTGGCCCACGTATGGCTTTCAAAGTCACATAAAGTAGATTGTGGGCCAGATCTGGGCCACAAATATTTCTCTGGGACCACATCTGTGACCGAAACTTCCAACTAGAATCTAATTAAATGTGACAACGTAATTTTATCATCTATAATAGGGGTTTGAGACAAGGGGTCTGAAACCCCTGGCCTGTGGGCCATTTCCAGCCCACAACCGCCCCCAAAATTCGGCCGGTAACTAAATTCAATAATGATTTTATTTTATTTTATTTTCTAAAATATCAGTTTGCTTCTTTGTGTATTGGACACCAATAACAACCCAGCAGTAGTGGCCTTCAGATCATTTGAGTCCATGACCCTTGACCCTTGACCCATGAACCATGAATATAAATTATAAGGGAAACTGATCAGTGATATTATTGAAAATAAAAAATAAAAGTGTCAACATTTTTCTTCTGGATTTGCCGTTCAAACCCGCGGAGCACTCCCAGTCTACGATCAAAAACAAACTGATCCCTCAGACCTGGATCACAGAATTTGGTATAGGACGGCAGAGTCCAATTCAAACACGTTGCCTTGTTAAAGTGCTTCACGATTTATGGAGTGGTTTGTTCAGATGAACCGGAGACAGACACGAACAGCACGTGTAAAAAAACTCAATGCAGTCGAATAAGCAACAAAAGCATAAATGATGAGACACGTCGTCAACTTAGAAACACAGGCATACAAGCCATTGCACATTGTCACATGATAAATATGTATATGTATATATTATTGTTGGTCTTTTTTTTCTTTTTCTTTTTCTTTTCAGAGGAGTTCAAGAGCAGACAGCTTTGAATCAGAAAATCCTTGGTTTCAGCTTCGCGGCCTCACATCAACGATCCGTCCTCGGCCTGAACTCCGCATTCACTGATCTCTTTACGTACAGTGAAAGTTCAGTTGGTCGACGACACATCGCTGCGGTCTATGTTTTCTGGAGGAGTTCATTCAAGTGCTAAATTTCTGAGATGTGTGAAGAATGCGTCAGTAATCCTTGGGTGAAGAGTGAACTCTGGAGGTGAACCTTTTTTTCTTCTTTCCTTTTTTTTTTTTTTTGTGGCTGTGTAAATGTGACAACGTCATTTTATCATCTATAATAGGGGTTTGAGACAAGGGGTCTCAAACCCCTGGCCTGTGGGCCATTTCCAGCCCACAACCGCCCCCAAAATTCGGCCGGTAACTAAATTCAATAATGATTTTATTTTATTTTATTTTCTAAAATATCAGTTTGCTTCTTTGTGTATTGGACACCAATAACAACCCAGCAGTAGTGACCTTCAGATCATTTGAGTCCGTGACCCTTGACCCATGAACCATGAATATGCCTTCAGATCATTTGAGTCCATGACCCTTGACCCTTGACCCATGAACCATGAATATAAATTATAAGGGAAACTGATCAGTGATATTATTGAAAATAAAAAATAAAAGTGTCAACATTTTTCTTCTGGATTTGCCGTTCAAACCCGCGGAGCACTCCCAGTCTACGATCAAAAACAAACTGATCCCTCAGACCTGGATCACAGAATTTGGTATAGGACGGCAGAGTCCAATTCAAACACGTTGCCTTGTTAAAGTGCTTCACGATTTATGGAGTGGTTTGTTCAGATGAACCGGAGACAGACACGAACAGCACGTGTAAAAAAACTCAATGCAGTCGAATAAGCAACAAAAGCATAAATGATGAGACACGTCGTCAACTTAGAAACACAGGCATACAAGCCATTGCACATTGTCACATGATAAATATGTATATGTATATATTATTGTTGGTCTTTTTTTTCTTTTTCTTTTTTTTTTCAGAGGAGTTCAAGAGCAGACAGCTTTGAATCAGAAAATCCTTGGTTTCAGCTTCGCGGCCTCACATCAACGATCCGTCCTCGGCCTGAACTCCGCATTCACTGATCTCTTTACGTACAGTGAAAGTTCAGTTGGTCGACGACACATCGCTGCGGTCTATGTTTTCTGGAGGAGTTCATTCAAGTGCTAAATTTCTGAGATGTGTGAAGAATGCGTCAGTAATCCTTGGGTGAAGAGTGAACTCTGGAGGTGAACCTTTTTTTCTTCTTTCCTTTTTTTTTTTTTTTGTGGCTGTGCTGGGATCAGGTGCACATGTGCCAGGTGGTGCCGAGACACTACGGAGGCAGCAGCGGGGGTTTGAAGGTGCACGCTCCGGTGCACTGACGAGGAGTGAGCATCTTGCAGGAGAAATGGTGAAGGGCGTCGTGAGCTTCTGGGGGGGAACAGGTCCACCAGGTGAGGACATGCAGACAAGCACACAAATAACAGCTTCAACAGTCATTCAACACCTCGTCAGCGGTCACATGACCCGGCCTCTTTAAATGGATAGGTTCACATTTTTAGTCTGTCTTCAGGTTGTTACTGTGGAGCAGAGTTTGTAGAAAGGCTGGGATTTTTTGGATTATTGTGAGTCATTTAAACACGTTTCCCAGCCCTCACAGCTCTAGGCTAACATGTTAGCTAACCTTTGACTGTTCTACCTCTCGACTGTAATCGTTTCGGCTTTCTTAAGACAACTGTCGAACGAATGTCGGGCTGGATTTTGTTATATCATTCTGGGCAGATCTACACTGCGCCCAGATCTCTCCTTTTCCATAACTTAATGCTGGCCCATTTCTGGGCCCCGCCCCCTATCCTGGGCCCAGGACAACAAACCCGTTAGTCCACCCCCTATCTGCAGCCCAGGATGTGGGAAACCCATGACCTGGTCTGGCCAAGACATGGTCCACACAAACTACCTTCAAATATGAATTATGAAGGAAAACAATCACCAATCATCAACTATGGGCCACAACAATGTGGGCCACAACAATGTGGGCCACACCAGTTCCACTCAAACCAAAGACATTTTTCTGTATCACTGTTTTGTGGCCCATATGGACTTCATGGAAGTAAAGAAAATGTTTGCATATATACAGTGTAAATACATTTCATATATTAACTAACATGTATATATATTTATATATATATGTCACGTTTGCATATATACAGTATAAATACATTTTATATATTAACCAACATGTATATATATTTATGTATATATGTGTGTGTGTGGAGCGTTTCCAATATTGTTCCAATGGGATCATTATCATAATTGAAGGATAAACAAATGTGAACCTATCCTTTAATGCTGTCTTTTTTTCTTTTCTTTTTTTCCCCCAATATTTACATGTAATGAAATGTCAAATTCCAAAAAAAGTAGCACTTGCATATTTGTCTTTATATAAGCATGTCTTTATGTCTCTCTCTGGACCAGATAAATTTACCTTTCAGCTTCTGCTGTATTGCATAACGAGCCTTTCTCTCTTGGTCCAACTCGCTGCACAAAGTGTCTATCAAAAAAAAAAAAATTAAATAAAAATAAATATAAATAAATGAATACAAACGTAAAGGGAAAAGAAAAAAAGAGAAGGAGCTGCTGTGTAAAATCTGAGTTGAAGGAGTGTAATGTATGCCGTTTGCCCCCATGGTATTTAGAGTGACCCCTCTGTGTACTTGAACCCTGTATTTAAACTAGTGTAACATTAAACCAATCCTTTAAAGGGTGGCATTAGTTGCTGTCTACTGCATGTAACCGATACAGCACTACATAATGGTCTGTCTATTCAATTTTCCAGAGCATGATTTAGGAGAAAATAACCATTGGCTACAAAACAATGAGGTTTCAGGTTCACCTTCTGATATCTCATTATTGAAAATGTACAATTTATTCAACTGTGAAAGGAGGGGAAAAAGGCCGGGGTTTACAGGAAAAAGGCCGGCCCCGGATCATCGACATGTTCAATATGCAAGTGTCACTTTTCATTTCAGTTGTGTTTTCAAACAGACATGTCTGCTTCAGATTGATTGACGCAGCTTGGCCTGTTTTATTAAGTCGGGACGTTTCCTTCTGTTCCCATAAACTCTAAAAAGGCATCGATTTACCTCCACCTGACGGTGAGACATAAAAAAAAAAAAAACAACAACAAAATAAATATCCGTGAAGGCTCTGGGTTAAGGAAGACACCAACCTCGGACAATCTGCAGCTGCTGGACCATCTCCTCTCTGTAGGACAGCTCACGCTTCATCTGATCCTGAAAATTATCTGAAGAGCGAGAAAAAGAAGAAGAAGACGTGAAAACTCTGAGTTAAAAACTCTCTGTTGGAGTTCAAAAATAACTTCATAGTTGAACATAACTGGGATTTGCAGGAGGTAAAAAAAAAAAGAAGCAGTGGATCCCAAAGTGGGGGGCGTGTCCCGTTAGAGGGCATGGAGCTACTGCAGAGGAGGAAATTAATTCTTTTTTTTCTGTCAAATATAGTGGGAAATTGGAATAGATTTTTTAATAATTTTTTTTCTATAAAAAAATCAATTTCATGAATTTGAAAATGAATTTCAAAGTAAATCGTGTTCAAAGCTTCAAGGGGGGGATTTACTGAACACAGTACTGAAGATATTACCAGCCAGATATTACTGTAGTACAAAAAGTGGATTTTTGTCTTCCTCAGTGGATGAGGAAAAAATGTTTTCATATTTTAAAATTTCAAATATTCAGTTATTTCTTAGCAATCAGCGTCACCTACTGGTGTCTGAAAAGGATCCTTTTCCACCTCTTAGTTTTGATCGATACTGTGTGGATCAATCTGACCTTCTTAATAAAACCTCAAACTCCAGATACTGATCCTACTCGCAGGTACTTTGTACTTGAACCTCCTAAATTCCTAATATCAAAAATACTTTAAACCCTATTGTTGTAACTGACAGAGTAAATCCTTGCCCAGATAAGTGGCTCAGACATTAGCATCATTTTGACCTTTGTCGTCTGTCTATTATTTTTCTGTATGCAAATGAATATATTTAATATATTCATATTTATATTTTATATTTTTTATTTCATTATTTAAAAAAAGTCCACCTCTGAATAACTGATACAAAAACCACATATATTGACACTGTTATTTTACTCAAAATGTAAACAGAAATATATATATATATATATAAGTATTTGTATATATGTTGTGTTGGTGACTCAGATGTTCCTGTGTAAGTAATTTTACATCTCTTATTTTACTTGACTTTTTCAAACGGTGGGTCGTGACCCCATTGTGGTTTTGTTAGACTGGACGACACCGATCAAAACAGATAAATCTTTTTTTTAAAACTACATTTACTACTTTTTAAAATATATGTATCATATATTCTCCTTCGTCCTACAACTATAGGAATACATTTTTCACCACTGTGTCAGCCTTGTTGGTGCAGCCAAATATAAAGACACATTACTGAGGTAATTTATTTTCTGGTCTAATAAAAAATAAAATATATTCAAAATGTAATGTCATTTAAAGTTAGCATGTTGGTATTCTTTCTTTGCTAAAGAAATTATTGGATTAAAAATATATATTTATAAATTTATAAAATATATATTAACATACATGTATATTAATATTGAAATATACATTGGCATATATGTATATTAATATATAAATATATATTGATATATATACATATTAAAATAAAATGTATATTAACATATATGTATATTAATATAGAAATATATATTAACTTATATATGCTTATATATATGTGTAATAACACAGAAATATATATTGACATATATAAACATATATATGACGTGTGTACCTTTTAGATGCTGAAATTCTCTCTCCAACTTTTTCCTCAGCTCCACCTGCTCCACCAGCTGCTTCTGCAGCTCCTCTGCAAAAACAACGCAGAGGAAACGTGTCAGCTTTTACCAGAGAACCGTCCTCGGCTGCTGCAGGAGGAGATCGTTATTCACTCGGAAACACTGAACCACAGACACAGTCTGACACCCGCTGAGCCCCGGCATCTCCACCAGGGACCACCACCACAGACACCCACGTCCACCACCAGAAAATCACGAGGCCTTGGTTCTGGATTCGGCTTCGTGTCTGAGTCCAGTGAAAACACACACTCAGGGGCTCGAACCTCCCGGAGCAGCAGCAGCAGCAGCAGCAGCAGCGCCTCCCGCTCCGCTGCTCCTCTCACTCGCTGCCACAGTAATTGCCATGCATTGCCTGGAGCTGGAGACGATAATAATGGAGTCCCAGGGTTTTTCCAAGCGTTGTAAAATAATTAGCTGCCGTGCCTCGGGGTTATGGCTCTGTTCCTTAAAATATTAATAGCCTCTAAACGATTTCCTCTTACAATAATAAGTCAAAACCCCCCACATGTTGTGATTAAGTGGTTTTACAACCAGGGAAGCACAAAGAAAAAAAAAAAACCCAAATCATCCCGGGTGGGCATTTACGCACATGTAAATGGATGTTTTTAAATTTTTAAAATATTCATTAAAAAAATGCTGCAAATGCAATTAAAAAAAATCCAATAAATTCGGTTGTTATATTAAATTTAATGACTAACATTTACATATTTGCTACTTCTTTTAAAGTAGGTGTTATAAATGGTTATTCCACCTTCAGTAAATTACACAGAATATTTTTTTTGAATTATTTCTGATCCAACAGCAGCAGAATTCCCACCTTTCGCCATGTTTTCCAAGTCTCTCTCTCGGACACTGATGTCGATGCGTAAAGCTCCGTCCGCTGCAGAAACAGAAATTAATCAATTATAATTAATTCATAAATACATTAATAATCACAATAATGTAATATTTAATGTTTGTATATTTTTAAAAATAAATAAATTAAAAGTTAAAATAAAAATAAATAAAAATGACCTTGTCTGTCTTTCTGCTCCTGATATACCGCTGTTGCTCTGTGTATCTCAGACACGTGGTCCACATCTAAACATATGAAAATATATATATACATACATAAAGTTGTTTTTTTTTTTCAATACACAAAAACAGCTCTATTTGCATGAAGCGGTTCGATAATTACCGTTGGATCTGCTGCTGAGGCTGCTGGACTGTTTGGACACAAAACAGGACGAGGAGGAGGAGGAGGACAATGATGATGATGACGATGATGAAGAAGACGATGATGATGATGAGGGCTCCTTCTCTCTTTCATGTACGTACACCTGCAAAATGAAGCGCACAGTCCTGTTGAACAACAAGCGACAATTATTTGTTATTTGCCCCACATCTCGTTGTAATTGGGCCTCGGATCTTCAGAGGCCTGTGATTGGTCCTCGATGGAACATTTGCATCGGAAACCTCTAATGGAGGTTAAACAGTTCCTGAAGAGGCAGCAATGAACCAGGACGGAACTGAGGGTTCCTCCAGAACAGTACTGTGAACCACGTTGGACTGACGAATAAATAAAACACACATCGTTTTTAAATCCTTTTTTAAAAAAATAAAAAATAAAACCCACTCCACGTGGGCTGGACTACATTCCACTGCGGTGGTCTCCTCTGTGAACCCACCCCAGTGAGAGATCATTAAAGTTTCATCTAATCTAATCTTACCTCGTGAAGAGGAGAGCCATTACGCAAGTGTCTGTCCTCGTCCGACGACCCGGTGTTCGCCGACTCCTCCGGGGGAGGACTGGAGGAGGCGTCGGGCTGCTCCTGGTTCTCCCCGTCTCCCGCTGAGACCCGGTCCGGGACAGGGGAGTCACGGTGGTCCCGTCCCGGAGAAATCCGTATCAGCTCTTCCTCTTCCTGTCCCCGGTTGGACTCCACATCCACGTCCGGGTCGTCGTCTTCGTCCACCACGCTGTCCCTGTCCGGTGACACGGACCTGTAACTGGAGCTCTCGCTGATAAAGTCCGGGGACAGGTAGCCAGGGCGCACGCCGTAACCGTCCCGGCTGCCGTAGAGTTTGGCGATGGACTCGGCGTCCTTGACCACGGGTCTGAAAGCGGAGATGTAGCTGATTTTTCTGGGCGACGTCTCGTCCCCTGATTTGTCCTCGTCGTTTTTGGTTGTGGAGGAGGACTGGGAGCTGGGGACGCGCTCTGCGCCGTCGTGGTGAGGGTGAGGGTGAGGCAGAGGGTGAGGGTGGTGCTGTTGGTGGGGGGGGGGGGGGGCTTTGGGGGTGTTTGCGCC
>NC_024311.1:12199527-12214091 GCF_000523025.1 Cynoglossus semilaevis | reverse complement strand
CTCGGCGCCGTCGTGGTGAGGGTGAGGGTGAGGCAGAGGGTGAGGGTGGTGCTGTTGGTGGAGGTGGGGGGTGTCTTTGGGTGTGTTTGCGCCTCGGTCACTTTGGTCTGACAAGTCCAGCTCGGCCTGCCGGACGGCCGGCAGCTCGAGCGGAGGTTTAGGTGGAGAGCCCGGATAGGGCGGCGTAGGCAGGCCGGCGGGCGCGGGCCAGAACATGGGGAAGGCAGGGTAGAGGGCGTCTTTTGGGCCGGGCCAGAACATACCAGAGACGGTGGTCTTGTTGGCCTCGGGGACACCGTCACTCTTTTTCTGACACAGTCCATAGCCCGGGAACGCAAAGGGGTGGTGGGGGAACAGGGGCGGGGGGATCTTCTGGATCATTCCAAAACTTTTGCTGGGCACCGGAATGACCGGGTAACTCCGTGCGCCGCCCGCCAAACTCAGACTGTTGCCCCCCTGGTCCTCCTCACAGCGTAACGTTTTGTGGGGGATCTCAGGGGAGCTGGTCTGGACCAGGCTGGACTGGGCCTGGGACTTCATGCTCGAGGACATCCCTGACCCGCTCATGGGCAGAGTCCTCTTTCTACTCCCTCCGTTAAACATGGCCTTTACGTCCTCCCAGGCGTGCATGACGTCATCAGACGAACCTTTCTCCGTCAGCCTTAAGTGGCGTCTCCACGAATTAAAATTAGCCGCGTCCGGCTGCAGGTACTTGGACTCCGGTGTGCGGTGGGAGTGGAAGATGAACTTGTTCGGGGAGAAGTACATGTTGCAAAAGCTGCACTTGATGCACTTGGCTCTGGAGCTGTTGTACCGGGCCGGGATGAAGCTGCCTCTGGAGCCCCAGGCGCATTCGTGGGACACGTCGAAGGCGAAATTCTCCGGCAGCTTCGGCGGAGCGTGCGCGCCCAGGAAGGACTTGCACAGCCTCTCGGCCTCCCGCTTGGTGATCATGCCGCAGCGCCTGGAGGAGATGGGCATGGCCCCGGCGCGCCGCAGGAGCTCCAGCTGCACCGGGGTGCACTGGACGCAGGTGATGCCCAGAGCCACGCGCCGGTTGTGGATCTCGTTGTAGCTGTAGTTTTTCAGCAGCGTGTTGGAGATCTGCGCCAGGCACAGCCTCTCCTTCCCGTCTATGACCAGGGACACGATGGGCACCCCGTACAGGGCGGTCTCACCCACTTGGTTTGGTTTGAGGGAGCGCGGGTCGGAGAAGCTCTGTGCGTCCTGCTTGGAGCTCGGCGAAGAGCTGACGTCTCGTCCCGCGTCTCGGAGCTGTCCGGGCATCGAGTCCATCCCTGGGGGTCTGAGAGGAGAGGAGAAGGAAGAGGAGAGGAGAGGAGAGGAGAGGAGAGGAGAGGAAAGGAGAGGAGAGGAGAGGAGAGGAGAGGAAAGGAGAGGAGAGGAGAGGAGAGGAGAGGAGAGGAGAGGAGAAGAGAGGAGAGGAGAAGAGAGGAGAGGAGAGGAGAGGAGAAAAAAAAAAGGCACAGGGGAAATAATTTGACGTCACTTGTAAAATAAAATACACGAAAATAATAACATATAGAAATATATATGAACATATAAATATAAACAATATATATTATATAAACATATATATTGATATATTTAAATACATATATATATATATATATTAAATGGAGGAAAATACACAAGTACGTATTTAAAGTATTAAAAAACTGCAAGGTAAATACAGTCAAATACACTTAACTCCTATATTATCTACATTAATATATATTGTATGAATTATCTATATTATATTGTATTAGCTTTATTATCATAATTTAATAATTTAGATTATTTTAAATTAAAAAGTAAATTAAATTAAAATTAAATGACGTATTTGCCATAATACTTATAATTGTAAATATTAAATGTAACACTAATAAATACATACTGTGACTAACAAGTACTGTGTATATTTCTCTCGGCGGGTTATTTTGGTCCTGGTTGTTAATTATTTCTCGTGTCTACGGCCTCCTCTCTCAGGTGATCCACACTCGCTCCTCCTCATCTCTCCGTCTTATCTCCCCCAAATCTCCCTCAGCGGAGGAAAAACTCCTTAAGAGCCACATAAGGATCTTAACGGCGGATGAGTTGAGCAGGAAAAGCCGCGCTCTGAGCCGCGTCAATGCGCTTAACAGAGAGGAAGAGAGCCGCTAAGCTGCTTCCCCGATAACGACACAGATCCAGCCGTGCGTCTTTGGCCGTTGTTAATAAAAGACCAGCCCTATATATAATTAAAGCCTGTGGCAGATTAGCCTCCGCCGGTGACCGGTGACTGACGCAGAGGCCTGGCGGACTCCCCACCTGCCGGTGTTCGCTTCCTCTTCGCCTGCGGTCAGTGACATCAGGCCGGTCAGAGCTGGACCGACGGCCGCGCATGGACTCACACACAAACGACCGACCGAAGTGTTCAACCACTGACGGACCGGCAGACTCTAACAGACCGTGTCTGCACTGTTTAGGAATCATTTTAAAAAATTAAATTTAAATTTGAATAATAATAAAAGCCAACATTTTAAATCATAACAACACATACCTTTCTCTCCAAAAGAAAAGGACGACGCACTCCGGCGGGTTTACGACGCCAACAAACAATTAGGAATTTTATGAAATAATGGCGTGAGGTCAGGGCCGCTGAGTCCAGAGAGGAGGCGCTGTGACGGCGGAGAGACTCGGAGGAGTCTGGAGTCTATTTCAGAGCAGGAGGAGCAGCAGAAACAGGACCTCCATCCTGTCAGAGCCCGGGGAGGTGAATGGTGTGTAGACACCAAACACATGGCACGTCGCTCTCTCTCTCTCTCTCTCTCTCCCTCTCTCTCACTCACTCACTCTCACACACTGACACACACACACACACACACACGCGCGCATCTATTCTTGTTAGGACTTCGACGTCCAATCATTGGCAGAGTCCTGTTCACGTCCCGTCCCTGACCGGACCAGTTAAATCCCTAACTCGAGCCTAGACTTAACCCCGAGCCACAGTTTAACCACACGTCGACCCGCAGCCTCGGAGATGAGGTTCTACATCATCAGAACCGGATCAGAGAACCCCGAAGACTGGACGAAGACATTCCGAATTTGAGTTAGGTATGCTTTACGTAGAGTCGCAAAGATTTTCGCCCCCCTCCCACACACACTGACGCCCCCTTCAGGATTCTGTCCTAGATTTTTTTTTTTTTCATTCTTAATTCGCGTCGTACATTTCGAACAGTTCCAGTCCAGTTACAGCCTCACATCAGGTGAAACACTTTGTTTTTTTAATCATTTAACTGTATCCTATAAATATTTAATTACTTTTTTTATCTGGCCCACACAAAACGGACGTGACCCATAAAGCGGCCCACACATATTTCTGAGTTTGACTCTCACATAAAAAAATAAATTCCAGTTATTTGGGAAAACTAATGTCTCGAATGTGTCTATTTATACCAGTCCACGTCATAAGTGGGTCAAACAAAAGCCAAATTTAGGCTAAATTTAGACTGAATCTGGGCCAAAATCTGTTTTTTAAAATGTAATTTTTTAACTTTTTTTTTACATTTTCCGTTCTCTTTTTACATTACATCATTTTGTACTTTTTGGGGATTTTTTATTTTATTTGATCGTGTTTGTTATTTCCCACTGTAGCCTCTGATGTTTGACTATTTTTAACTCGTGATTCAGATGAATTTTAATTGATGTTTAAATTGATCAATTTAATGAACTCTGATTGGTTTAAAATACTGTAGAAATATATAAATATCTGTGACCCACTCAGAAGAGCTCAGTGACCCACTTTTGGGTCACAGCCCACATGAGTGGTGTATACCAGTTAGAGAAGACAAATGTGGGGTTAAAAAAAAACATCCACGTGATGATGATGACAGGACCCTCGATACCGCTGAAGATGATGACACTAATTGTGACCAACTCCAGACCCCCGGATGGACCGCCGCCCCCCCCAGGACCCCTCAGCGGGGGCCAGTATACATGTCCCACCCTGCAGAGTGTGTATTAGGGATTATTTCCACCGCAGCGGGAACAGAGTGACAAACAGAGGCTCGATGGAGGGCAACAAGAACAACAAAAGGCCCGGGCTCATTTATCAAGTTACACCGCCATCTGTTACAGGCTTCCACGGCGGCCACGCAAATCAATCTGAGGCCGCCAGAAAAATAAAGAAATAAATAAATACATGAAAAAAAATGGAGACGAAGAAGAAGGCAGAGAAAGAAAAAAAAAAAAAAGAAGAATTAAAATAACGCAAACATGGACGGAAATAAAAACCTGGACCGGTTCGGATTTTTTGCGCTTTGTGATGAAAATGAAGTGAATCTGAAATGAGCTGCTGTGATGATGATGAAGATGAGGAGGAGGAGGAGGAGGATGCCGCGGGCCACACTGACGCACACACACACACTGACAGAGACTCTCTCTCTCTCTCTCTCGCTCCCTCTGTCTCTCTCTCACACACACTCCACCTATTCTTGTCAGGTCCATTGATATTTTTTCACTAGGAAAACACCTGAAAATAATAACAATTAATAATAACAATTATAATATAATATAATATAATATAGCTCAGACCGTGTTTGGAGGCTGCCATGTTGACTGACTGACTGACTGACTGACTGACTGACTGACTGACTGACTGACTGACTGACTGACTGACTGACTGACTGACTGACTGACTGACTGACTGACTGACTGACTGACTGACTGACTGACTGACTGACTGACTGACTGACTGACTGACTGACTCTGTTCTTCCTGTTTGATACAGTGAAGAGAAACAGAATAAACAAGAAAATGTGGAAAAAAGCAACGAATTTCAAATGTCATGAATTCAAAATAATTCAAAATAAACACAATATTTTGAAAAATGTAACCAGATAAAATAAAATAAAATGTCATAAATAATAGAAAATTAAATTAAGTGGTAAAGTATAAAATATTTAATAGCTGAGAATCAAACAGTTAAAGGTGTAAAGTATGGGGAAAAACAATAGAAAAGTCAGGCCACACGGTGGATGAACGGTTAACACTCTTGCCTTACAGGGAACACATCACTAGTTTGAGGCATTTCTCCAGGTCATCATTTCCTCCCACAGTCACTGTTCACTCTGAACTGACCACAGGTGTGAATGTTAGTGTGAATGTTAGTGTGAATGTTAGTGTGAACGCCTGTTTGTCTCTACCTACAAGCTCGCCCTCACCTGCTGACTGCTGGAATTGGACCCAGCTCCCTCCAAATTCCTGACAAGAATAAAACAGGAGATGAATTATTAAAAAAAAACCCAACAACTATATCAGTAAACAGAAGGGGGCACTGTTTTTACAGCAGGTGTCGCCAACTATATTTGTCAGAGAGTCGACAAATATTTGTTGTTTAACATGATATTATTTAATGTCTGTTTTGAAATCCAGTTGTGGGCCGCATTGGATGGATGGGCGGGCCGTAGTTGGCCCACAAGCCACCAGTTGATGATCACTGATTTTAGAGTATTTGTCGGCAGAGACACTGCCATCTGCTGGGCGTTTCTCTTCTGTGTGTGTTGATAGTGGCCACACGTGTAAAGAGTGTATGGAGAATGTGTATGATGTGTGTGTATGATGTGTGTGTATGATGTGTGTGTATGATGTGTGTGTGTGTGACGTGTCATCAAAGAGCAGCCAGCACCAGCTCCTTCTCTCTGTAATATTGATGCTGAACCTGATCCTGAGCTCATCCTCTCCTCTTTCACCATCAAGAGCCCCCCCCCTCCGTGCAGCCCCCACCAATAATTACAATTTTACACTGTAATTATTCCTCTCTTCTTAATTATTTAGACCGCCGACTTGAATGCAGCCATTGTCGCTGTACTTATTCCAGAGGAAACGTGAGCTGACGTGTGTGCATCAGCAGCAGCGGCGCGGAGGTTTTAATTAGACGTTTCAGCAGTAATTTTAGGCGAGCTCTTCATTATTCCTGTTGGATACAAATTACCCAGGGCCTCATTCAAATGCGCTCACGATTGTTCAAACAAACCTGTGGGATGAAATATTAATGCGGGGCAGGTTGAAAACTTTAGGAGTCCCGACCCGGCAGTTGAACCCCAGACCTGGTGGATCATTGGAGACGGAGCTCCAAGCAAAGTTAGGCTTTAATAAGCGTCTGATTTATGTTGGATTTTCTGCAGCGTCGCTCGTTTTACGACACTTTTTTATTTTTTACTGGAGTTTCTTTGCACATAAATATGTAGGAACGCGTCCAGATGGTTTATTTAGTCGGAATTTGGAGTCGTAACAAAAATATGGAGCAGTCAGTCATCCAAACACTCCACAAAACCCGATGGTGGAGTGTTTCCTCTGCTCCTCCTCCTCCTCCTCCTCCTCCTCCTCCTGCCCATTCACATCTCATAGTTTTTTTCTCTTTGCTTCATCATCTTTACCACACTTCCTTCTTTGTTGGTTTTAAGTTTCCTGGTTACCAGTTGTTGTCACTGATAAACAGACAACGTCGGTCGGTCTTGGTGTTTGTACTAATTGTGTTTCTGAGAAACTGTTCTCCTCATCCTTACTTAGAAAAACAAATCTTTCACGGAACGACTTTGGTTTTTACTACAGTCCTGACGGAAAGATCAAAGGTCACGAGCATCAAACGTCGTCTTTTATCCCTGACACTTTCCATGAAACTATCCATGAAATATCCATGTTTCCTAACGATCTGTTCATCTGTCAAATCTTTCAAAGACTTGACCAATATTTAGTCTTTTTACTGAATCCCATTGGATGTAGGTTGTAAGAAATGTAAGATTATTTCGTGTTTATTCTCCACCACATCACATTATTATTATGATTTTGAATTTGCAGGTTTCATTTAATTTAGAAAAACATCCTTTTTTTTGTAACTGTACATTTTCTGAAAAGTAACATTTTTTCCCTAATCGATTCACAGACTATTTTTTCTCTAGTTTCCGGTGTTACCGATATCAATCCGATACCTTCTTCTCTACTCCAGCAGCTTCCGTTGCTATGGCGACAGAGTCCCTGTTCACAGCACGTCCCGCAAAGTTACAGTAAGTTGATCATTTGGACTTAGGTATCGGATCGGACGTGTTATAACTGTTTTTACGATGTTCGATGAAATTTAGATCCATATCAGACTGATCTCGATCCTGAGTATCCGATCGAAACATCAATAGATTTTTTCTTTGTCTTATAATTTTCTAAGATGTTTCATTATTTGTTATCCTGTTATGAATTACAGAAACTCTAGCCAGAAAACGTCTTTCCGCGCCAGCGTTGGATCGATTGGTCCACAGACGTGCAGCCTGTCACATGACCACGTCCGCCTCTTTTTGGCTTCATGAACACATGCCCAGAAAAAGAAGATGAAGGAGGCCGCTTCCAGCAGGACAGCTTTAATAAGAGCAGCCGCGGAGGCCAAATGTTTTATAATTAACACTTGTATCAGCACTACATAAAAGCATGACCCTATAAATCCCATTTTAGAGAGCGATCAATCCTCCTCTCGGACCAAAGGGCCTATTGATCCTTCGCTGCTCAGCTCACTTTAACGTATCTTTCCCTTTTTCCCTGAAAAGACCATTTCGATTGCACTTCTTTTTTTTATTGGAGAAAAGATTCTGCCGAGAGGAAAGCGCTGGCTGGAAAATTAAAGGTTGACATTTTAATTACAGGACACTGATAAAGGGATGTGGCTGATGTCGGACGGTGGACAGAGGTGGACACTCGTTGTCTGCACCTGATGTGCTAATCAAGTGGGACCGTACAGGAAGGAAAAGGTCACTGGTTGATTCGCCGTCAGCCCGCCGCGGGTTCGGCGGCGTCGGACTCTCTCAAAAATGAAGACGCATGGACGCAAACAATGGACGGTCAATAAGCGGCGGAGAGACACGCCACATGAGATCATGGAGCTGCGATGTTTTCATTACAGACACATTATGTCTATAGGTCAGAGCGGGGAGGACCGTCCATCATCTGATGATGCTGCTGTAAACATCTGTGAAGCTACAACAACAGACCACGGCCACCGATGACCGACCGAGTGGTCAACACAGACCGACGACCCCAGTACACTGACACTGGACCTCCATCCACACAGTCACTGTTCCAACGATGCTAAACTTCATGACCCGATACTATATTTACGCAAACTGATACGATACGTTACAATAAGATATGATCTGGCAGGGCTGTCGAACCGCATACAACCTGTAACGTCAAAACTATAAATAACAATAAGTCCATGTTTTTGCCCTTAGTTTTCACAAAATATAATTTTACAAAATTTATCCTGAACTTGAAGTTTTTGTGTATTTTTTCTTTTTTCCAAAATTCATCGCCCGGGCCAGATTGAACACACTAGTGGACCGGTTTTGGCCCCCGGGCCATATGTTTGACAACCGTTTGACAACTATCTTGTGTTTAGGGTTCCAGTTTGATTATAAACATTTTTTTTTTAATTTGACTCATTAAATTTACCCTGGTCCTCCCAGTAGACACACGTACCTCAATAAGTTGGACAGAAAGTGAGCAGAGCTTTTACACAAATATTGTTCTTCGGAAAACAAAAAAAATTAAACCAAACCCTGTCTCCCTCTTTCCTGTAGGTGTCACTGTGGAGACCTTTTAGACATATTGCACTTGACTGGCCTGCCTGCAGTCCAGATCTGTCTGCTGTTAAAACACAGAAAGAAAAACAGAAAAAAAAACAGTGTCAACACTTTATAAACAATAAAAAAGATCTGTCTGCTATTAAAACACAGAAAGAAAAACATAAGAAAACATGAGTGTCAACACTTTATAAACAATAAAAAAAGAACAGTTCTAAAAAAAAGTTTGCTAAAGAAAATTAGCATTCGTTGGAGAAAAAAACCCAGATTCTATTCTGGTGTCCTAAAAAAAAATGTAAAAATTGACCAAATTCTCTTGGATGGTTCTGTTTGAGATTCTATTCTGGTGTCCTGAAAAAAAATGTAAAAATTTACCAAATTCTCTTGGATGGTTCTGTGTGGTGTGGGATAAAGTATCCAGATGGTCTGTCAGCGTCAGAGAGTGACCATCAATCACTGAACAGACAGACGGCGTGAGTGGACACCACGCCACCAAACCTGCGAAGGAATAAACGGTGGCTAATGGACGGATGTTGGAACTCAGCAGGCAAAAAAAAACAAAAAGAAGGTTTTTAGACTTCGAGGAGTGAAGCAGAAAAATCTCTGAAGATGATTGGCTGTCGCTCCGTAGGTCGTTCTCAGGGTTGGGGGTTCAATTACACATTTGGTGATGATTGGCTGTCGCTCCGTAGGTCGTGCAGTTGTCTCAGGGTTGGGGGTTCAATTACACATTTGGTAGTAAAAATATATAATAATATATATATAATATATAGTATAAAAATAAAGGAATGAATAAAGAATCAAACAAAGAGAATGTTTGAGTGGAACACGCTGGAAGTTGGCGGAAGGAAGTTTGTGGTTTTCCTCAGCGCTGAGGACGATTCTCGTCATAGAAACAGAACTACAAGGACGAGCAGTATTCTGGCTCCACCGAGTATTTGCCGTATTATGTTGCAGTGTTCAAGGGTCACGTAGGAAACAGAATATCTGTCACAGTGAGAGGATCAGCGGCGGTAACCTCAATCACAGGATCGTTTTGCTTAAGCAGCCCTTCATTTAATGACCAAACAAAGTCAGGGAGAAAATGTCTGGACAAAGGTTCAAATCCAGTACAGACGGTCTGTACTGACACTGGTCACGTGTCGTCTTTACTTCCCCACACGCCCTATCAAACGTTGGAGAATGCTGCCAGCAATCGCCGATTGGATCATTGGTCCGTCAGTAGACGTGGGTTGAGGTTCAGGTTGAGGTTCAGCGTGAATAACATCAGCGAGGACGCGAAAGGTCGACCCTCGCACAACGACGCCTGGGAAGAAACTGCTGAATGTTTTACAAATTCAAAGGTTACGACGGAGACAGTTGTGGACATTGGACCAGTCATGTCTTCACATCGTCTCTCTAACTAAAGTTCCTCAAAGTCCATTTCTCATTCATCGGTGAGATATTAGTCAAATAATTCAGGCTCGAACATCGAAAAAAAACCCCGACTATAGCCTGTGCGTCCGATACCTAAACCCAAACTCTCAACTTAACTTTGTTCAACATGTCGTAAACTGGGACACCATCGCCTCAGCAACAGAGGAAGGAAAAGAAAAAGTATCGGACTGAGATCAGTATTGGCAGCTACTCCAAGTTACAATATCGGTATCGGACATGAAAATGTTGAATCCCTACGCCTCTGACTGGACGTTGAAGCATATAGACCCATGCTCACCATTTTTAAGTTCCTGCAGTTTGTGTAACAGAAGGTATGATTAAAAATGAAGGTTTTAAAATCACCTTCAAAGAAGTGGAAAGAAGACTTGGCTTTGACCTAAATGCTGTGAGAAACAACTGTGGATGGATGGATGGATGGATGGAACTTTGACCTAAATTCTGTGAGAAACAACTGTGGATGAATGGATGGATGGATGGATATATAGACCCATGCTCACCAACAGACCATCAGCTGGGACAACTGGGACACAGACACATCACTGTACGGTTGCAGCTCGACAATAGAAACCTGTACAAATGATGTGGTTTTTATATATTATTAACCAATTCTCAGCAGCAGCAGCAGCAGCAGCAGCAGCAGCAGCAGCAGCAGCAGCAGCAGCAGCAGCAGAACCCTGGACCGTAGCTCAGGTAAAGCGATCCCTCTGACAGGTGATTAATGACGCCGCGGCCTGTTCTCAGTACTGGCTGAATCACAGGTAGAGGCCGGAGATTAAACCCCGACCACATCCAAACCACATCAGAGCAGACAGTGCGGTGCTGAGACGGCGCTGCCAGCCTTTTCTGGCTCTTTCATCGTCACTGAATACACTCCACTGTGGGCTTTGTTTACTGTGCCTTTGTGGGAGTAATGGGGTTTAATTGCACTTAAGTACAACACGTTTCACCAGCTGCACGTAAACACCTGGACAAATCAATTCATTTTAGTCACTTGAACCATTATGTTTCCCCACAGTCGTGACAAACCCGTGTAAGCCACCGTTTGGCCGGTCAGAGAGCTGCGGTGTTAAATGCACTGCGTTTGTTTCCCCGCACGCTGATCTGACGGAATAAATGTGTGTGTGTGTGTGTGTCGTACATGACTGAAAGTTGAAGGAGCGTCTGTCGGCGATGTGGATCAGACGCGGTATGAAATTGAGAATTTGTTGATTTATGGAAGGAGGGACGTCTGGAGTTCGTGTTTGTTCAGGCTGCTGCGTTCAATGACAGGCCTGAGTGGGAAAATACAAACAAAAGTTTCAAACCTGGGAGTGTGGAACAACGTGGAGTGGATTCAAGTTTCTGTAATACTGCAGGTCAACACCAGGGTTTTAAGAACGAGCCGCAGGATTCAAGCACTTTCAAGGGGCCATTTAAGGTTCTTACACCTTGAGAGGCGTTTGACACGTCACAGCCAGCAGGGGTCGAGATGAGACGTTTTTATGGAGTCACTCCAGGCTTGATGTTAAAAGCACAGAAAATAAAAATGAGACAAATGTGTTAATAGAAAGTTGGAAACCTGCTGGGTTTGAATCCCCGACTGTTACAGGACTTATCAGGCAAACTATAAATGACCCTCAGCCCTCAGACAAATATGGTTTGTCACAGTTTTTCTTGGCAGAGACCTTGGCGTCCAGACACCCAAATAAAATGAAAACAAAAAAATGAAAAAATGTCATAAATTGTGTGGATTACTGACAGTCATTCAAGTCTCAGTGGTTGTTTTTTTCAGTTGCTTTAACTGCGGAGATCACATGATGTTTTCTCTTTCATCCTCAGAATCTTAGTCTTGGGCCATATCTGGCCTGCGGGCCACCAGTTGATGATCACTGTTCTACAATATAATGTATTACATTTATTAATAATACATACAATGTATAATAATATGTCTGAGAGATGGATGAGAAAAAGTTTGGTGTCTGAACACACCACCACCAGGCAGCGCTGGACTCAAACCCTCGGTCTCAACAGCTGGATCCTTTAACCCAGTGTTTCCCAAACTTTTTTTCTGGTGACCCATATTTTAAAAGACACAAACCTTCGCGACCTGAGACAATAGACATTATTCGTAAACTCCTGGGAAACACGATGCGAGACGACCCACCTGAGGGTTGCGACCCCGTCTTTGAGCAACAGCGCTTTAACCTCTCGGCCGTGAGTAGACAAACAGAGATCAGACTGTCGAGTCTTCATTACTCCAGTCTGGATTCTGTCACAGCTGTAGATTCTGACCTAATTATAACCACGTCAGACTCGTCTTCTGTCTCGGCTGCTGTGAACCACGGCTGCGTGAAGGCAGAGCAGAACGCCACGTCCGTCTGTAAATCACCGACTGTGAGTCAAAGAATAGATTTTAAAAGCCTATTACTTCACCTATAAAGCATTAAATAGACCGGGGCCTAAATGCTGCTCTGATATATTTGTACGTGAGGAAGTATCTGGAGCCCTCGGGGTCGACGCAGACAGCTTTACTCAGAGCCACGAGACTCAGCTTCTGTGCTCTGCATCTGTGAAGGTTCACACAGATGGTGCGGCTCCTGAATGCATGAGCTAAGCTTTAAGGTCCACTGTAATCTGGGCTTAAAGGTACAGTCGGCAAAACTATAACTGGAGTATCATTCAAAAAATAACGTGAATACGGCATCTCTCGAGTTTGATCAGGAGCGGACAAGTCCGTTGATAAACACGTCACGGCCGCCTGCAGATTACACCCAGTTCCAGTCGTCCAATTACCAGTGACCACTGGAAAATCACTGTCCTGTTTTTAAAGGTGTCAACATCAGACGCTGCCGGTTCATTTCAGCACCAGGAGCTGTCCACCGAGCACTGAGCTCCAGAGCACGACTGCTGTTGTGATCACGTCTTTGATTAAGGTGGGGATTTTTTAGTTTAAAAAAAAAAAGAAAAAAAAAGGGGGATTTTCTATTCATTTGCTCAACGTGGAGTTTAGTAAAAGACAGAAAAACACATTTTTGTTTATATATATACAGTTGGTTTTGTCCAGTTTTCAGGGTGAATGTGATGACGTGGAGGGTCTTGGTGACCGTTTTCTTACTTCACTTCTGCGCAGGAATAAAATTCTGAAAAAACAACAACAACAACAACAAAAAAAAAACGCTGATAAAAGACTGCGTACCATTAAAAAAATTTAAAAAAAATTCAGAAGATTTTCCCACTCCTGCAACTGAAATATAACAGGTCAATAACTCAGCAGTTTTAAACATTTTAATTTATTGTCCTCTTTATAAGTTTGGTTTATGTTCTTTTATATACATTAAATGTTTTACTGTGTAGATAGTTTCTCTATGATATCTGTGTCTCACTGTAACATAATAACATACGTCGGCTAAACTCCAGGCACAAACAGGGATTTGTACCCACAGCCACAAACGTGTGCGCGCTGCTTTAAGGAGAACCGTTACATGGTTTCATCCAAGCGTGATACTCACCCACCGTCCTCGTTCTCGCAGCCTAAACCTGTTTAATCACAGGATCTAGACTCGTGTTAAACTGCCAACACGTCCATGCATCCGCAGGACGCACAGATTCACATTCACTTCGAAGGCTGACGACGCCGCGTCCGGTGAAAGAACTGCTGAGGTTAAAATGATACAAGGCTGTGATTTCTGTTGGTCCAGGCAGATGGAGACACTGGGACAACACGCGTGGACGTACTTCATCCAGAAGACTGGGCAATGTCTGAGATTTGGGATGAAAAATCAAATGTCCAAATCCCTGCGGGGTTAAATGAGGACAGACCTCAGACACACCCTTGGACCGGCTGTCCTCGTCTCTCCTCCAAGCAGCGACACACCCACATGGACACCACCTCGGCATTACCGTCACTGTACTGTTTGATGAACGGATGATCCTGAAAGACAAAACAGGGTTTAAATCACTGTATAAAAATAAATCCCAGTCTTGAGTTTAGCGCCATCTATTGGTCATCTTATAGGTAATACTGCAGTCACATGAGACGAACTAAAGTCAAACATGAAATTATAATCTGGTTTTTTTTAAACGTGACCTACATGAGCCTGTGGTTGAAAGGGTTAAAAGAATCGTTGTTAGGTTGTTGGTTCAAATCCCGACCCAGACGAGCCTGTTGTTGAAAGGGTTAAAAGAATCGTCGTTAGGTTGTTGGTTCAAATCCCGACCCAGACTTTGGTGTGTACGACACCTATTTCACTCCAGTTCTTTCTTTTGTTCTCCAGCATGTAGCGGGCTGCTGTTGCTAAGGTGACAGAGACCACGTTTACAGCATGTAAAGTAAGTGAAGTTAAGTTGATTATTTGGGATTAGGTATCGGATCGGATTCTTCGATGTTCGATCCTGAAATTTTGACTGATATCGGATCAATTTGTCCCTTGTACAAAAACAAAAGAAGCTGCTTCTGCTTTTTAAACAAATAAAAAAAAAGTTTTAAACTGAGAACCTACCCAAAGCGGACGTGACTGTTACTGCAGGTCAGAGAACCTACGA
>NC_024311.1:12183625-12199427 GCF_000523025.1 Cynoglossus semilaevis | reverse complement strand
AAATCCCCCAAAACACGCCTTACTATCTCTTCAGAAAATATACTTTTTGTGTACGCCATCTTTTGATCACAGTAAAATCCCACAGCAATAAGTTGCTGAGCCAATCTCCGAAAATAAAAGTTTATTAAAATTGAATGAAAATGAACTATTTTGCTTTGAATTCTGTAGAAATGTTTTTTTTAGGTTGTACAAATATGTATTTTAGATGTGTGTATGTATCATATGCATATATATATACAGTATATCTACATATGTACATATATTGTATATATTTACATATATGTATGTATGTATGTATATATGTATATATGTATGTATGTATATACACATTACTTTTGGCAGTTTATTTTAATGTAATCAGACATAAAAAACACAAACTGGTCCATGAGTAAATTTTTTTTTAATTATTATTTTGTCATTCTTGGCAAAAGGTAGGACTGACAAGAGCGAGTGTCAGAGCCACAGTGATGACCAGTGTGCACTGAGTTTACAGTGTACAGAGTAACAAATACTATTTGAGTGCCATTCCAGGCTTGGAGACGTGTAGGAGCAACAGTGAAGAGTGTATTGTTTTGTCAGTAAAATTATTTTATATCCAAGAAACATATCTATACAAATTCGTACCAAATAAAACCAACTTTGACCTTCTAGAGGAATCTTTTAGTGACTCCAAGTCCTAATGATTATACAGTATGTTCACATTGAAGAAAAAAACAAACAAACATTCTGTCTTTAATGTCAATTAAGATTTTTCAATAAGTGTATTTTTGAAATATATCTTTACAGAAATGTTTCACAAGTTAAATGTACAACCTGGTCTTTACGCCTCCTGGTCAACACTGATCGTATCTAACAATAGTTTCACAGGTTTTTAGGAGTAAAAAAATATATAGTACAAAACACAAAGTTAATTATAAATACTTCAAATTGTATCTATATTACAGGTAGTGTAGGATTGAAGCTGTTTTCAGCAACCTCCACTACAACAATTTGTAAACCTGTGAAATGTTCCTTTAATATAAACTCTGTTCTGCTGAGTTCTGACCCGTGACGTTCCTGTCGCTGTGGATGACACTGAGGATGTTTAGAAAATTCTAACTCGAAGATTTGTTTAAAGTTGAATTACTCAGATACTTCTTTTATAAACAGGTTTCATCTGTATTTCTTCAGAATAAAACATGTAGAAATACACAGACTGTGAAACTTAGTGACATTTTTAAGACAAAAACTAATTTGTCGATGATGACTGTTCTACACGTACTCAACCTTATGTTTCATAAGTAAAATTTTGAGAACTTTTTAAAATTTCTTTTAAAAATTTCTTTTTTTTAATATTACATATAAATACTTTTACTATTGTGTACTTTAATTTACTTAAATTTGTAATTTCGTTAGTTGAATTCAACACTGAATTTGTAATTTCGTTAGTTGAATTCAACGCTGAGATACTCCCTGGAATTGAAGAAAGACACTCACCTAGATATTTTTTAAACAGCCGAGTTTTTCTTTTAAAATGTTTTTCTAGCCATTTGCTGCCAGTTAGTGGCAAAAGACTTAGTTTTTCTTCCTGTCACTGTCACAAACAAACTTAAGACAAATTAGTTGCAGTAAATAAACAATAGTTTATAACAAATTAGTTGAAAAAATCATCTCCAAAGTTTTCTGGCTGTGACATCATCCAAGTCCAGACGGACATGTCCATTTCTGACATACTTTCTCGGGTCAGATACAACGGTGATGGTGAACCGATGACGAGTGTCCTTTGCAAACCTGCATTGAGGCCAAACACATGGCCTTCACATTTGTTATTAATCATGTCCTGTCTCAGTTAGCAGCAAAGTAGAAGAAGTAGAAAAAAGGAGCGTCAGTGTCACTTGCAATGCGCGGAAACTGACGATCACGTAGGATTGGATGAGCATCTCTGCAGCAGGAGCGCATGGCAGGTGTCACACACTCGCACTGGTTTTGGCGACGCAGGCAGAGGAAGTTCGTTGTCTGAGCAACTGTTGCAGAAAATCTCCCCACAGTTTCTGCAGTGATGCTGCAGACAGAAACACAAATGTTGCTGTTTATACAGTTATTAAACTTGATCAAAACTTGTGTGTACATTTTTCATTGATTTACTACTTTCACAGATTACTACAAACGTCACTGTGTGATTTTATATTCTTGTGCTTGTTGTACTGTTGGGTTTATTTTTTCTATGTTCATCTTATTTAATTTGCTTTATTAATTCATTCATATGGTGAAAGAATGTTAATTAATATTTAGTTTCTTTACTGTTCAGTGCAAATGCTCTAAAACTGGCTGTTTAAAAAAAACATTAATTGCGCCTATGATCAAGATCGGACGATATGGAAACAATATATTGTGTTGTTTTTGTGGCCATATCGCCCTGCCCTTCTTATTAGGATTATATTCTACTGTGATCAAATGTTGACGTACCTAAAAAGTATATTTTTTCTGAATTTTAACAACAGAAATGGACATAGCTAACTATTTTAAGCCAAATTAGTGCATTTTTAGTCATTTTTGAGAAACTTTTTTTTTCGGAGATTGGTTCAGGATCTTATTGGTATAGGATTTTACTGTGATCAAAAGATGGCGTACCTAAAAAGTATATTTTTTCTCAATTTTAACAACAGAAATGGACATAGCTAAGTATTTTAAGCCAAATTAGTGCATTTTTAGTCATTTTTGAGAAACTTTTTTTTTCGGAGATTGGTTCAGGATCTTATTGGTATAGGATTTTACTGTGATCAAAAGATGGCGTACCTAAAAAGTATATTTTTTCTCAATTTTAACAACAGAAATGGACATAGCTAAGTATTTTAAGCCAAATTAGTGCATTTTTAGTCATTTTTGAGAAACTTTTTTTTTCGGAGATTGGTTCAGGATCTTATTGGTATAGGATTTTACTGTGATCAAAAGATGGCGTACCTAAAAAGTATATTTTTTCTCAATTTTAACAACAGAAATGGACATAGCTAAGTATTTTAAGCCAAATTAGTGCATTTTTAGTCATTTTTGAGAAACTTTTTTTTTCGGAGATTGGTTCAGGATCTTATTGGTATAGGATTTTACTGTGATCAAAAGATGGCGTACCTAAAAAGTATATTTTTTCTCAATTTTAACAACAGAAATGGACATAGCTAAGTATTTTAAGCCAAATTAGTGCATTTTTAGTCATTTTTGAGAAACTTTTTTTTTCGGAGATTGGTTCAGGATCTTATTGGTATAGGATTTTACTGTGATCAAAAGATGGCGTACCTAAAAAGTATATTTTTTCTCAATTTTAACAACAGAAATGGACATAGCTAAGTATTTTAAGCCAAATTAGTGCATTTTTAGTCATTTTTGAGAAACTTTTTTTTTCGGAGATTGGTTCAGGATCTTATTGGTATAGGATTTTACTGTGATCAAAAGATGGCGTACCTAAAAAGTATATTTTTTCTCAATTTTAACAACAGAAATGGACATAGCTAAGTATTTTAAGCCAAATTAGTGCATTTTTAGTCATTTTTGAGAAACTTTTTTTTTCGGAGATTGGTTCAGGATCTTATTGGTATAGGATTTTACTGTGATCAAAAGATGGCGTACCTAAAAAGTATATTTTTTCTCAATTTTAACAACAGAAATGGACATAGCTAAGTATTTTAAGCCAAATTAGTGCATTTTTAGTCATTTTTGAGAAACTTTTTTTTTCGGAGATTGGTTCAGGATCTTATTGGTATAGGATTTTACTGTGATCAAAAGATGGCGTACCTAAAAAGTATATTTTTTCTCAATTTTAACAACAGAAATGGACATAGCTAAGTATTTTAAGCCAAATTAGTGCATTTTTAGTCATTTTTGAGAAACTTTTTTTTTCGGAGATTGGTTCAGGATCTTATTGGTATAGGATTTTACTGTGATCAAAAGATGGCGTACCTAAAAAGTATATTTTTTCTCAATTTTAACAACAGAAATGGACATAGCTAAGTATTTTAAGCCAAATTAGTGCATTTTTAGTCATTTTTGAGAAACTTTTTTTTTCGGAGATTGGTTCAGGATCTTATTGGTATAGGATTTTACTGTGATCAAAAGATGGCGTACCTAAAAAGTATATTTTTTCTCAATTTTAACAACAGAAATGGACATAGCTAAGTATTTTAAGCCAAATTAGTGCATTTTTAGTCATTTTTGAGAAACTTTTTTTTTCGGAGATTGGTTCAGGATCTTATTGGTATAGGATTTTACTGTGATCAAAAGATGGCGTACCTAAAAAGTATATTTTTTCTCAATTTTAACAACAGAAATGGACATAGCTAAGTATTTTAAGCCAAATTAGTGCATTTTTAGTCATTTTTGAGAAACTTTTTTTTTCGGAGATTGGTTCAGGATCTTATTGGTATAGGATTTTACTGTGATCAAAAGATGGCGTACCTAAAAAGTATATTTTTTCTCAATTTTAACAACAGAAATGGACATAGCTAAGTATTTTAAGCCAAATTAGTGCATTTTTAGTCATTTTTGAGAAACTTTTTTTTTCGGAGATTGGTTCAGGATCTTATTGGTATAGGATTTTACTGTGATCAAAAGATGGCGTACCTAAAAAGTATATTTTTTCTCAATTTTAACAACAGAAATGGACATAGCTAAGTATTTTAAGCCAAATTAGTGCATTTTTAGTCATTTTTGAGAAACTTTTTTTTTCGGAGATTGGTTCAGGATCTTATTGGTATAGGATTTTACTGTGATCAAAAGATGGCGTACCTAAAAAGTATATTTTTTCTCAATTTTAACAACAGAAATGGACATAGCTAAGTATTTTAAGCCAAATTAGTGCATTTTTAGTCATTTTTGAGAAACTTTTTTTTTCGGAGATTGGTTCAGGATCTTATTGGTATAGGATTTTACTGTGATCAAAAGATGGCGTACCTAAAAAGTATATTTTTTCTCAATTTTAACAACAGAAATGGACATAGCTAAGTATTTTAAGCCAAATTAGTGCATTTTTAGTCATTTTTGAGAAACTTTTTTTTTCGGAGATTGGTTCAGGATCTTATTGGTATAGGATTTTACTGTGATCAAAAGATGGCGTACCTAAAAAGTATATTTTTTCTCAATTTTAACAACAGAAATGGACATAGCTAAGTATTTTAAGCCAAATTAGTGCATTTTTAGTCATTTTTGAGAAACTTTTTTTTTCGGAGATTGGTTCAGGATCTTATTGGTATAGGATTTTACTGTGATCAAAAGATGGCGTACCTAAAAAGTATATTTTTTCTCAATTTTAACAACAGAAATGGACATAGCTAAGTATTTTAAGCCAAATTAGTGCATTTTTAGTCATTTTTGAGAAACTTTTTTTTTCGGAGATTGGTTCAGGATCTTATTGGTATAGGATTTTACTGTGATCAAAAGATGGCGTACCTAAAAAGTATATTTTTTCTCAATTTTAACAACAGAAATGGACATAGCTAAGTATTTTAAGCCAAATTAGTGCATTTTTAGTCATTTTTGAGAAACTTTTTTTTTCGGAGATTGGTTCAGGATCTTATTGGTATAGGATTTTACTGTGATCAAAAGATGGCGTACCTAAAAAGTATATTTTTTCTCAATTTTAACAACAGAAATGGACATAGCTAAGTATTTTAAGCCAAATTAGTGCATTTTTAGTCATTTTTGAGAAACTTTTTTTTTCGGAGATTGGTTCAGGATCTTATTGGTATAGGATTTTACTGTGATCAAAAGATGGCGTACCTAAAAAGTATATTTTTTCTCAATTTTAACAACAGAAATGGACATAGCTAAGTATTTTAAGCCAAATTAGTGCATTTTTAGTCATTTTTGAGAAACTTTTTTTTTCGGAGATTGGTTCAGGATCTTATTGGTATAGGATTTTACTGTGATCAAAAGATGGCGTACCTAAAAAGTATATTTTTTCTCAATTTTAACAACAGAAATGGACATAGCTAAGTATTTTAAGCCAAATTAGTGCATTTTTAGTCATTTTTGAGAAACTTTTTTTTTCGGAGATTGGTTCAGGATCTTATTGGTATAGGATTTTACTGTGATCAAAAGATGGCGTACCTAAAAAGTATATTTTTTCTCAATTTTAACAACAGAAATGGACATAGCTAAGTATTTTAAGCCAAATTAGTGCATTTTTAGTCATTTTTGAGAAACTTTTTTTTTCGGAGATTGGTTCAGGATCTTATTGGTATAGGATTTTACTGTGATCAAAAGATGGCGTACCTAAAAAGTATATTTTTTCTCAATTTTAACAACAGAAATGGACATAGCTAAGTATTTTAAGCCAAATTAGTGCATTTTTAGTCATTTTTGAGAAACTTTTTTTTTCGGAGATTGGTTCAGGATCTTATTGGTATAGGATTTTACTGTGATCAAAAGATGGCGTACCTAAAAAGTATATTTTTTCTCAATTTTAACAACAGAAATGGACATAGCTAAGTATTTTAAGCCAAATTAGTGCATTTTTAGTCATTTTTGAGAAACTTTTTTTTTCGGAGATTGGTTCAGGATCTTATTGGTATAGGATTTTACTGTGATCAAAAGATGGCGTACCTAAAAAGTATATTTTTTCTCAATTTTAACAACAGAAATGGACATAGCTAAGTATTTTAAGCCAAATTAGTGCATTTTTAGTCATTTTTGAGAAACTTTTTTTTTCGGAGATTGGTTCAGGATCTTATTGGTATAGGATTTTACTGTGATCAAAAGATGGCGTACCTAAAAAGTATATTTTTTCTCAATTTTAACAACAGAAATGGACATAGCTAAGTATTTTAAGCCAAATTAGTGCATTTTTAGTCATTTTTGAGAAACTTTTTTTTTCGGAGATTGGTTCAGGATCTTATTGGTATAGGATTTTACTGTGATCAAAAGATGGCGTACCTAAAAAGTATATTTTTTCTCAATTTTAACAACAGAAATGGACATAGCTAAGTATTTTAAGCCAAATTAGTGCATTTTTAGTCATTTTTGAGAAACTTTTTTTTTCGGAGATTGGTTCAGGATCTTATTGGTATAGGATTTTACTGTGATCAAAAGATGGCGTACCTAAAAAGTATATTTTTTCTCAATTTTAACAACAGAAATGGACATAGCTAAGTATTTTAAGCCAAATTAGTGCATTTTTAGTCATTTTTGAGAAACTTTTTTTTTCGGAGATTGGTTCAGGATCTTATTGGTATAGGATTTTACTGTGATCAAAAGATGGCGTACCTAAAAAGTATATTTTTTCTCAATTTTAACAACAGAAATGGACATAGCTAAGTATTTTAAGCCAAATTAGTGCATTTTTAGTCATTTTTGAGAAACTTTTTTTTTCGGAGATTGGTTCAGGATCTTATTGGTATAGGATTTTACTGTGATCAAAAGATGGCGTACCTAAAAAGTATATTTTTTCTCAATTTTAACAACAGAAATGGACATAGCTAAGTATTTTAAGCCAAATTAGTGCATTTTTAGTCATTTTTGAGAAACTTTTTTTTTCGGAGATTGGTTCAGGATCTTATTGGTATAGGATTTTACTGTGATCAAAAGATGGCGTACCTAAAAAGTATATTTTTTCTCAATTTTAACAACAGAAATGGACATAGCTAAGTATTTTAAGCCAAATTAGTGCATTTTTAGTCATTTTTGAGAAACTTTTTTTTTCGGAGATTGGTTCAGGATCTTATTGGTATAGGATTTTACTGTGATCAAAAGATGGCGTACCTAAAAAGTATATTTTTTCTCAATTTTAACAACAGAAATGGACATAGCTAAGTATTTTAAGCCAAATTAGTGCATTTTTAGTCATTTTTGAGAAACTTTTTTTTTCGGAGATTGGTTCAGGATCTTATTGGTATAGGATTTTACTGTGATCAAAAGATGGCGTACCTAAAAAGTATATTTTTTCTCAATTTTAACAACAGAAATGGACATAGCTAAGTATTTTAAGCCAAATTAGTGCATTTTTAGTCATTTTTGAGAAACTTTTTTTTTCGGAGATTGGTTCAGGATCTTATTGGTATAGGATTTTACTGTGATCAAAAGATGGCGTACCTAAAAAGTATATTTTTTCTCAATTTTAACAACAGAAATGGACATAGCTAAGTATTTTAAGCCAAATTAGTGCATTTTTAGTCATTTTTGAGAAACTTTTTTTTTCGGAGATTGGTTCAGGATCTTATTGGTATAGGATTTTACTGTGATCAAAAGATGGCGTACCTAAAAAGTATATTTTTTCTCAATTTTAACAACAGAAATGGACATAGCTAAGTATTTTAAGCCAAATTAGTGCATTTTTAGTCATTTTTGAGAAACTTTTTTTTTCGGAGATTGGTTCAGGATCTTATTGGTATAGGATTTTACTGTGATCAAAAGATGGCGTACCTAAAAAGTATATTTTTTCTCAATTTTAACAACAGAAATGGACATAGCTAAGTATTTTAAGCCAAATTAGTGCATTTTTAGTCATTTTTGAGAAACTTTTTTTTTCGGAGATTGGTTCAGGATCTTATTGGTATAGGATTTTACTGTGATCAAAAGATGGCGTACCTAAAAAGTATATTTTTTCTCAATTTTAACAACAGAAATGGACATAGCTAAGTATTTTAAGCCAAATTAGTGCATTTTTAGTCATTTTTGAGAAACTTTTTTTTTCGGAGATTGGTTCAGGATCTTATTGGTATAGGATTTTACTGTGATCAAAAGATGGCGTACCTAAAAAGTATATTTTTTCTCAATTTTAACAACAGAAATGGACATAGCTAAGTATTTTAAGCCAAATTAGTGCATTTTTAGTCATTTTTGAGAAACTTTTTTTTTCGGAGATTGGTTCAGGATCTTATTGGTATAGGATTTTACTGTGATCAAAAGATGGCGTACCTAAAAAGTATATTTTTTCTCAATTTTAACAACAGAAATGGACATAGCTAAGTATTTTAAGCCAAATTAGTGCATTTTTAGTCATTTTTGAGAAACTTTTTTTTTCGGAGATTGGTTCAGGATCTTATTGGTATAGGATTTTACTGTGATCAAAAGATGGCGTACCTAAAAAGTATATTTTTTCTCAATTTTAACAACAGAAATGGACATAGCTAAGTATTTTAAGCCAAATTAGTGCATTTTTAGTCATTTTTGAGAAACTTTTTTTTTCGGAGATTGGTTCAGGATCTTATTGGTATAGGATTTTACTGTGATCAAAAGATGGCGTACCTAAAAAGTATATTTTTTCTCAATTTTAACAACAGAAATGGACATAGCTAAGTATTTTAAGCCAAATTAGTGCATTTTTAGTCATTTTTGAGAAACTTTTTTTTTCGGAGATTGGTTCAGGATCTTATTGGTATAGGATTTTACTGTGATCAAAAGATGGCGTACCTAAAAAGTATATTTTTTCTCAATTTTAACAACAGAAATGGACATAGCTAAGTATTTTAAGCCAAATTAGTGCATTTTTAGTCATTTTTGAGAAACTTTTTTTTTCGGAGATTGGTTCAGGATCTTATTGGTATAGGATTTTACTGTGATCAAAAGATGGCGTACCTAAAAAGTATATTTTTTCTCAATTTTAACAACAGAAATGGACATAGCTAAGTATTTTAAGCCAAATTAGTGCATTTTTAGTCATTTTTGAGAAACTTTTTTTTTCGGAGATTGGTTCAGGATCTTATTGGTATAGGATTTTACTGTGATCAAAAGATGGCGTACCTAAAAAGTATATTTTTTCTCAATTTTAACAACAGAAATGGACATAGCTAAGTATTTTAAGCCAAATTAGTGCATTTTTAGTCATTTTTGAGAAACTTTTTTTTTCGGAGATTGGTTCAGGATCTTATTGGTATAGGATTTTACTGTGATCAAAAGATGGCGTACCTAAAAAGTATATTTTTTCTCAATTTTAACAACAGAAATGGACATAGCTAAGTATTTTAAGCCAAATTAGTGCATTTTTAGTCATTTTTGAGAAACTTTTTTTTTCGGAGATTGGTTCAGGATCTTATTGGTATAGGATTTTACTGTGATCAAAAGATGGCGTACCTAAAAAGTATATTTTTTCTCAATTTTAACAACAGAAATGGACATAGCTAAGTATTTTAAGCCAAATTAGTGCATTTTTAGTCATTTTTGAGAAACTTTTTTTTTCGGAGATTGGTTCAGGATCTTATTGGTATAGGATTTTACTGTGATCAAAAGATGGCGTACCTAAAAAGTATATTTTTTCTCAATTTTAACAACAGAAATGGACATAGCTAAGTATTTTAAGCCAAATTAGTGCATTTTTAGTCATTTTTGAGAAACTTTTTTTTTCGGAGATTGGTTCAGGATCTTATTGGTATAGGATTTTACTGTGATCAAAAGATGGCGTACCTAAAAAGTATATTTTTTCTCAATTTTAACAACAGAAATGGACATAGCTAAGTATTTTAAGCCAAATTAGTGCATTTTTAGTCATTTTTGAGAAACTTTTTTTTTCGGAGATTGGTTCAGGATCTTATTGGTATAGGATTTTACTGTGATCAAAAGATGGCGTACCTAAAAAGTATATTTTTTCTCAATTTTAACAACAGAAATGGACATAGCTAAGTATTTTAAGCCAAATTAGTGCATTTTTAGTCATTTTTGAGAAACTTTTTTTTTCGGAGATTGGTTCAGGATCTTATTGGTATAGGATTTTACTGTGATCAAAAGATGGCGTACCTAAAAAGTATATTTTTTCTCAATTTTAACAACAGAAATGGACATAGCTAAGTATTTTAAGCCAAATTAGTGCATTTTTAGTCATTTTTGAGAAACTTTTTTTTTCGGAGATTGGTTCAGGATCTTATTGGTATAGGATTTTACTGTGATCAAAAGATGGCGTACCTAAAAAGTATATTTTTTCTCAATTTTAACAACAGAAATGGACATAGCTAAGTATTTTAAGCCAAATTAGTGCATTTTTAGTCATTTTTGAGAAACTTTTTTTTTCGGAGATTGGTTCAGGATCTTATTGGTATAGGATTTTACTGTGATCAAAAGATGGCGTACCTAAAAAGTATATTTTTTCTCAATTTTAACAACAGAAATGGACATAGCTAAGTATTTTAAGCCAAATTAGTGCATTTTTAGTCATTTTTGAGAAACTTTTTTTTTCGGAGATTGGTTCAGGATCTTATTGGTATAGGATTTTACTGTGATCAAAAGATGGCGTACCTAAAAAGTATATTTTTTCTCAATTTTAACAACAGAAATGGACATAGCTAAGTATTTTAAGCCAAATTAGTGCATTTTTAGTCATTTTTGAGAAACTTTTTTTTTCGGAGATTGGTTCAGGATCTTATTGGTATAGGATTTTACTGTGATCAAAAGATGGCGTACCTAAAAAGTATATTTTTTCTCAATTTTAACAACAGAAATGGACATAGCTAAGTATTTTAAGCCAAATTAGTGCATTTTTAGTCATTTTTGAGAAACTTTTTTTTTCGGAGATTGGTTCAGGATCTTATTGGTATAGGATTTTACTGTGATCAAAAGATGGCGTACCTAAAAAGTATATTTTTTCTCAATTTTAACAACAGAAATGGACATAGCTAAGTATTTTAAGCCAAATTAGTGCATTTTTAGTCATTTTTGAGAAACTTTTTTTTTCGGAGATTGGTTCAGGATCTTATTGGTATAGGATTTTACTGTGATCAAAAGATGGCGTACCTAAAAAGTATATTTTTTCTCAATTTTAACAACAGAAATGGACATAGCTAAGTATTTTAAGCCAAATTAGTGCATTTTTAGTCATTTTTGAGAAACTTTTTTTTTCGGAGATTGGTTCAGGATCTTATTGGTATAGGATTTTACTGTGATCAAAAGATGGCGTACCTAAAAAGTATATTTTTTCTCAATTTTAACAACAGAAATGGACATAGCTAAGTATTTTAAGCCAAATTAGTGCATTTTTAGTCATTTTTGAGAAACTTTTTTTTTCGGAGATTGGTTCAGGATCTTATTGGTATAGGATTTTACTGTGATCAAAAGATGGCGTACCTAAAAAGTATATTTTTTCTCAATTTTAACAACAGAAATGGACATAGCTAAGTATTTTAAGCCAAATTAGTGCATTTTTAGTCATTTTTGAGAAACTTTTTTTTTCGGAGATTGGTTCAGGATCTTATTGGTATAGGATTTTACTGTGATCAAAAGATGGCGTACCTAAAAAGTATATTTTTTCTCAATTTTAACAACAGAAATGGACATAGCTAAGTATTTTAAGCCAAATTAGTGCATTTTTAGTCATTTTTGAGAAACTTTTTTTTTCGGAGATTGGTTCAGGATCTTATTGGTATAGGATTTTACTGTGATCAAAAGATGGCGTACCTAAAAAGTATATTTTTTCTCAATTTTAACAACAGAAATGGACATAGCTAAGTATTTTAAGCCAAATTAGTGCATTTTTAGTCATTTTTGAGAAACTTTTTTTTTCGGAGATTGGTTCAGGATCTTATTGGTATAGGATTTTACTGTGATCAAAAGATGGCGTACCTAAAAAGTATATTTTTTCTCAATTTTAACAACAGAAATGGACATAGCTAAGTATTTTAAGCCAAATTAGTGCATTTTTAGTCATTTTTGAGAAACTTTTTTTTTCGGAGATTGGTTCAGGATCTTATTGGTATAGGATTTTACTGTGATCAAAAGATGGCGTACCTAAAAAGTATATTTTTTCTCAATTTTAACAACAGAAATGGACATAGCTAAGTATTTTAAGCCAAATTAGTGCATTTTTAGTCATTTTTGAGAAACTTTTTTTTTCGGAGATTGGTTCAGGATCTTATTGGTATAGGATTTTACTGTGATCAAAAGATGGCGTACCTAAAAAGTATATTTTTTCTCAATTTTAACAACAGAAATGGACATAGCTAAGTATTTTAAGCCAAATTAGTGCATTTTTAGTCATTTTTGAGAAACTTTTTTTTTCGGAGATTGGTTCAGGATCTTATTGGTATAGGATTTTACTGTGATCAAAAGATGGCGTACCTAAAAAGTATATTTTTTCTCAATTTTAACAACAGAAATGGACATAGCTAAGTATTTTAAGCCAAATTAGTGCATTTTTAGTCATTTTTGAGAAACTTTTTTTTTCGGAGATTGGTTCAGGATCTTATTGGTATAGGATTTTACTGTGATCAAAAGATGGCGTACCTAAAAAGTATATTTTTTCTCAATTTTAACAACAGAAATGGACATAGCTAAGTATTTTAAGCCAAATTAGTGCATTTTTAGTCATTTTTGAGAAACTTTTTTTTTCGGAGATTGGTTCAGGATCTTATTGGTATAGGATTTTACTGTGATCAAAAGATGGCGTACCTAAAAAGTATATTTTTTCTCAATTTTAACAACAGAAATGGACATAGCTAAGTATTTTAAGCCAAATTAGTGCATTTTTAGTCATTTTTGAGAAACTTTTTTTTTCGGAGATTGGTTCAGGATCTTATTGGTATAGGATTTTACTGTGATCAAAAGATGGCGTACCTAAAAAGTATATTTTTTCTCAATTTTAACAACAGAAATGGACATAGCTAAGTATTTTAAGCCAAATTAGTGCATTTTTAGTCATTTTTGAGAAACTTTTTTTTTCGGAGATTGGTTCAGGATCTTATTGGTATAGGATTTTACTGTGATCAAAAGATGGCGTACCTAAAAAGTATATTTTTTCTCAATTTTAACAACAGAAATGGACATAGCTAAGTATTTTAAGCCAAATTAGTGCATTTTTAGTCATTTTTGAGAAACTTTTTTTTTCGGAGATTGGTTCAGGATCTTATTGGTATAGGATTTTACTGTGATCAAAAGATGGCGTACCTAAAAAGTATATTTTTTCTCAATTTTAACAACAGAAATGGACATAGCTAAGTATTTTAAGCCAAATTAGTGCATTTTTAGTCATTTTTGAGAAACTTTTTTTTTCGGAGATTGGTTCAGGATCTTATTGGTATAGGATTTTACTGTGATCAAAAGATGGCGTACCTAAAAAGTATATTTTTTCTCAATTTTAACAACAGAAATGGACATAGCTAAGTATTTTAAGCCAAATGAGTGCATTTTTAGTCATTTTTGAGAAACTTTTTTTTTCGGAGATTGGTTCAGGATCTTATTGGTATAGGATTTTACTGTGATCAAAAGATGGCGTACCTAAAAAGTATATTTTTTCTCAATTTTAACAACAGAAATGGACATAGCTAAGTATTTTAAGCCAAATGAGTGCATTTTTAGTCATTTTTGAGAAACTTTTTTTTTCGGAGATTGGTGCTCAAAAGTTGGCGTACCAAAAAGTAAATTTTTTTAATGTGAGCAAAGGATTACCTTTCTTAGTTTTTTTAATTCTAGCTATTGATTTCTGTTTAATTATGGGTTTTTTTTCTTTTTTATTATCAGGGTAGATGTTAGGGTAAGTCAAATATATAGAACTGACCTTTCTCCTGGATATGGAGAATTCCTTTTCACACAGTTTGCACTGACTGGCTTCTTTGTCCTTCAGCCAGACCTGTCCTCCCTTAAACAAGCACATATAGAGTCATATGTCTTCAGACTTCATTATTAACATGAAGGGCTTATCAGTCAGTGCTTACTAAAAAATAAGGACAGTTTTTTGTACCTTATCTAACCTAAGATGAGGATTTTCTTTTCATTTTTTTTTTACCTGGAGTGCTTTGTTGGCCTCTTTAATGTCCTCGATCTTTAGTTTGGACCTGAGGACAAAAAGAAGGGAAATAGAGTTGACCATACGGTTATCATGCCTGTTTATTACAGCTGCCATCCACGCAGAAAGTCATGGGTTCGAGCGCCAGAGAAACCACATACTTGGCACCTCTTGTCACAGCAGATATTTGAGCATGTCATCTCTGGAGATTTACAGATAGAAATACATTTGGACCTTTTTTTTAATTACAAAATCATTATTCATCCAATAGGTTACAACGTGAATTTACTTTTTCCCAACAGACCTAAAGTACTTTTGACATAAAGCCAATATCCAACATATCATTGACCACCGACCACATACTCGCTGAGTTTAGAGCCGAGTTCCTCCAGCGCCTGCTCCTGGTCTTCACAGATGTTCTTCAGTTGGAAGTTTTCATCCTGGAGACGATAAAACTCCTGGGAAAAAAAGAAATCCCATGTAAAGCTCTGAATGTCACACTAGTATCCCTAGATTATTTTCTTCTTTGATTTCCTTACTTTTTTCAGTCCTTTGATCTCCATAGCTTGACTGCTGAGCTGAGCCACGGTGTCTCTCTCTCTGTCCAGATCATTTTGTAACGTTTGTCTCCACTCCCTCTCGATCTTTAAGTCCGTGTCCAGCTGCTGACTGCAAACACAATGCCAACATTTTCACACATGTCGGAACTGCACACAAAACAAACAATACTGTGGGCAGCCGTGAGTATATGATAAATGTGGGCCTCATAAAAAGCTCCAGTCTTAGACATGGGCATTTCACAAAGCTTGTATGCTTGTGTCAGACTGATTGCAGGCGTTGTCTTACAGTTGTCTTTCCCTCTGCTCGATCTGCCGCTGCAGGCTGTCAGCCTTATTGGCAAAGTCCATCTTGAAGCGTCTGGTTCCCTCCTCGGCCGAGGTGCGGTGTCTCTCTGCCTCCTGTAATCTGCACCATTATAACCAGGGACAAACTCAGGACCAAGGAGAGAAAAAACTGGAGAAAAGGGATGGGGCTTGGGGGGTGGGGTGAGGGTTGAAGGCAGGGGAGTGGGGGGGGCTGAAAGCAGCGTCGAACAGCCTGACATGGCGGGGGGGGAGAGGAAGGACGCGGGGC
>NC_024311.1:12164059-12181271 GCF_000523025.1 Cynoglossus semilaevis | reverse complement strand
GGGGGGGGGGGGGGGGGGGGCTGAAAGCAGCGTCGAACAGCCTGACATGGCGGGGATGAAGATGAAGTACGAGGGCCTCAAACAAAACTCTTAAATAAAAATTATGAAGGAATGATGAGTGAAAAATAAACACAAAAGATAAAAAACTAAAAAATAAATGAATATTAACCAAAAAAAAAACACGTGGATAAGAAATTAAAATATATATATTTAAATACATATATATGTATATACCATCAAATTACTGTTGCTGTAACATAAAGTTAATATACATGATGTTGTTGTTGCAAAAACTGCAGGAAAGTCTTGAGCTGAATAAACCATCAACGTCCAGCGTTTGTGGAGACTTCAACTTTCAGATTTCACATTCAGATTCATGTTAGAGATTTTTAAACACACACAGGTCATAGCGCTGTGCCCCATTTGGAGGCCCCCGCCCCCCACTTTGGGAACCACTTCAATCGTGTATTCCATTGCCTGAGTGGTCTAAACGCCACCTAGTGGCTGTTTGACTCCTTTACTATTATTCACATCGCTCAGTCATATAAAGGAGAAATAAAAACCAACTCTAAACACAGCCAAAAACTGTAACAAGACTAATTTGAAAACAGTCAGCTTTATTGTCATGTTGGTAAAAGACAGAAGATGTGAGGGTTTTATTTTTTGTTTTTGATTCTTCTACAAACTGAGAGTAGTAGTTGCAGTACTGTGAACATGAGTTGTTAGATCGATCACTTCCTATCACAAAGAGTAAATAAATATTTAGAGATAAGTCACAGAAACACTCAGTGACGTCTGACCGGCATGTTTCACCGTTCTTCTGAGAGGAAGAACAAGAACAACTGCTGGTTCAACAACGAGGTTCATCGATGGTGAGGCGACCATAAAAACTCTGTTTAGTCTTTAGCAGCGCGAGAAAGAAAAACTGTGTCTGGAATTTACGACATCATCAAAGGTACAGTACTGTACATTTACCCTCGACTGTTCCATTTACATTTTCAGACTAGTGAGGTCACCTATGGCCTATACACTCGCTAGATATTTAATAATAGATAGGAGAAAGAACAACAACGGGCAGAACGGTAATGTGCCCAAATTCCTGAAGTAGTTTAACCATACAAGGCTAAGTCAAAAAGTTCCAAGGTGGGAGTAGGACTTCAAGTGTCACCAACACCTTTTACAAATTAAATTTTTTATGCTTTATTTGATCAGGTTTCAATCCTTTGCCCCAATTAGAATAATTGTGAAATCTGTTCAAATGGAAGAACATTTAAAAAAGTTCCTTACCAGTTAAAGAAACAGGCTGTGACCTGGTGTCAAAGACTTCCCAGAGAAATCTACAAATAAGATATTTTTCAGATGGAAACGCGGCTTTCAGAAGCATTTGTTCTTAAATGGAGAAGATCCACCAGATTTGTTTGTTCCATAAATATTTGTGTTTACACTCTGTCTTAGAACATTTCGACTTACGCTTACACAAGAAACAGATTTAAACGTCAAAAAACTCCAGAGCACAGGAGAAGGTGAAGTGTAGCTCACTCCATTTATATTGTTCTTAAATGTATTCTTTGTCTCCGTCACCAGTTTCATATTCTGTCTGGTGAAACATCACCTTTCATAAATAGTGATCCCGTTTAGAGGAAAACAAATAATGACGAAGCAGATAAAGTTGTATATGAGTAAACATAAGTATCTCTCTGCAGATATGGAGATATCTGTGTCGTGATCAGTTTTGAATCAGAATTCAACCAACAAAAAATTTTAATTATGAATCGCCAGCTCTGATTTAAATGCCCATGTGTCCTTAAGATTACATTCACACTATAGATATATTAAGTTTAGGAATGCTGCTTGTCCTGCTTTTATCTGAAATCTCCAGAATGAGCAAGGAACATCAAGTATAAAGGAACTAAAGTTACTAAGTTATTTCCATTTACTTCCTGTTGCCCTTACTTTTATCTTAAAGGAAACAAATGACTTTAAATACCAGTGATGGAAGTAACAAGCCCAACCAGCCACCATTTCATTGGCTCTGCATTTCCATCTGTTGATTAAATTAGTTTTCTTTGTTTTAAAAAAAAAATCCAATTAACCTTCACAACATCTTGGGCAGCACATCGGGAAACAAACCTGCAACCCTCCACCCACTGCAGTACCTACTGTTTCACAGCCACAAAGCCTGCAGTCACCAAACACACAAACAAAAACCAATCACTAACTAAATTTGGTTATTTTGCTGTTAGCATGCAAGGCAACCTGACTTCTGAAGTCAAACAGCAAAGCAACAAAATCATTTGAGTTCAAAACACAAAAAACAATTTGAATACCCTGCTTATAGTGGATAAAGGACCTTATCTGTTAATGGTCGTCAGGTCGTAAAAGTGCAACCTCGGAACCTCGACGAGAAATAGTTCAGCCTACTCCAATGTCCTAATAATTTAAAAAGTGTCGACTGGATTGCTTAAAATAGTTTTTTCAACATAACAATGCAATTAATGTCAATATTTTTTTTTTTTGCTTTGAGGAAAAAAAATGGATTAAGGAAATAGAGTGGACATACAGGATGCAGGATCCCAGTGGATTTACAACAGTCTAGCCTAAAATGCAACATTTGTTTGAAGTAGACGGGTGTGATTAATATTCATATTATGGGAGAAGTTATGGAGGTGAGACTACCCCACGATCAGGACACATTAGTATGGAACTCTCACATTGGCCCATCAACCCCGTCTACTGAAGCTATTCAATCACAAAAAACATACACTTTGTCCAATTGTTCACATGGTGCTAAAATGCAGATCGCCCATCACATTGCGGTCTCGGCACACTGCTGATAAACATAATCATTAGTAAATAAAGGACAAAACCAAACCTTCCAGTTACATTTACATCTGTGGCTCCATTAACGCCAAAAACCATCTCAACATCACACAGAAACAGGAGCAGGAGTTCCTTTGGGTTTAGTCCAACCATAAATGTTCACGTGTGTGATTCCTCAGAAGGAGATGTCCTTCACTAGTTTGTACTGGTGCTCTGTGTCTGTGCTGGCACACTTAACAAATGACAAAGCAAGAGTTCTGGTCTGACTTAGCAGGTCCTTATCACTGCACAGACAAAAGGGGGGAAACCAAAAAACGAAGGAGATAAAAAAAAGGTTTTAAAGGAGCAAAATAGATGGATGGATAATGGATGGATGAATCAAAAGAGGTAAACAGGAGGAAGGCAAAGAGAAGGAGGAGGAGGAGGAAAAGAAGGAAGAAAGGATGTCAATAGATCAGTACTGGCCCCAGATAAGGCTCCACTTAACACTGTACGGAACAGCAGGACGTGTAAATGAAATGCATCAAAACACCAACATCTGATTTAAGCGCTGCCAGGTTTTTTCTGTTGCTCTGAAGTGAATGTGATGACAGTAGAGGGGGAGGATAGGCTGAAGTGGTCGCAACAACTGTGGGAACGACTACTGTACACAGACTGAAACTACTGCTCAAACGTGTAGAGTAACATCATCAGCATAGAGGAGTTGACAATAGTTTGGTCTCTTAGTGAGTAGGAGGGGGGCGTTCTATGTCAACGACTTGACTCTTAGGATGATGGGAAACATTAAAAATAACATAAGTGCAGGGAATGTGTCGATGGACGTCCAACATACGTCAAATTTCAGAAAGGACATTCAGGAAGAAAATCATCAACAGGAGAGAACAGATTTAAACTAATGGGAGGAGAAGAGGAGGACAGGATGGACAGTGAAGGGAGGACGGATCACAACCAGCAGCTCTGATGATTGATGCAGATATGGACCATTTACACACACGCAACAGAAATTCACTAACGCATGCATCTGAAAGACATCTTATCAAACACTCAGAGAAACTGAAGCTACTGCTTCTTCCCCTGATTTCTGTTTCCTGGTACATGGAAGCTTAAAATGCCAGGAAAATCTTTCTGAATTATACAATAAGCAAATGTGTTTAGATAAGAGTCCCCTACTCTTCTGGCCCTTCTGTCCTTGTGACTAATCTTGAAGCATTTTCGCTATTTGTTGTCACTTACCAAAAAAAAAAATAAAAAAAAAATAAAAAAAAAAAATCCCAAACAGTTAAATTTAGCTTATTTTGCACAACATTAGAAAAGTTTCATTTATTTTTGTGCTGACTGTCATTCATCTTGGTGGATAAAAGCTTTAGGGTAAAAGTTATTTTTGGCTAACTGAGCTTTTATTGTGCTAATCATTTTAGTCAAGATATTTTTGTTCTCTCTGGAGTGCTGTTCATATACATTCACTCATTTCTAAACTTTAGCATTTTTCTTAAACATCTCCTACAGGACACAGAGTGAATTGCTGTACATTTTGTCTTGATAGCCAGTGTGTCTAACCTTTGCTCCAGCTGCTTCATGGTGGCAGTGATCTGATTGGTCTTCTCCTCCAGGCGAGTGATAACATCGTTCTTCTTTTTCATCTCGTCATCAGACGACTGTGGGATCAAAGACATGTTGGCCGTTAGCCCGTATCCAAAATAGAGGGAATGTGGAGACGAATGTGTTTTGGTGAGCGTACCTGCATCTTCTGGTACATTTCCACGTTGATGGCTTTGACGTCATCCAGCTGTTGTCTCAGGCCAATCAGAGTGTCCTGTTCAGTCAAAACAAAGACGTTACTCAGTGTGTTTACGGACTTGTTTTTGGCATGAAGCTAATCTAACTCATTTCACATCATAATTTAGTGTGGGAAATAACTTTAATACTTTTTGACATTTTTTTTATATTTGATAACTTTAAAAAAAATTATATATCCATTTGGCTAGAGAGCTATATTGAAGCTGATTATATTATTTTTTTTGTTTCTTTCTTCTGTGTATGTTTTTATGATGCATCAGTTATTATTGTATTAAAGGTCTGAGCAGCTTCAGGAGAATTGAATCAGGCACTGGAGGTGTCACTGCAATGTCATGGCTCCACGGAAAATCTCAGCTGGTGGTGTTTTTTTTTGCTGCTGAGTTCTAAGGACGGTGCTGAGAGGCCTGACACAAGCAGCGCTGCCAATGAAACAAGCGCAAGGGATTCTAAATTATTACTGCTCCATGTGAGCCAGAACAGGCAAGTGTGATATTTATGGACTCCTCCCCCGCAGGGTCTGTTGTTTTGTTATATTTCCTCTATTTATATTATACCTGCATATAGTATTTATATGATAATGATTATATTATACATTTTACTTACAAATGTATAATGTATCTTTAGTGCTCAAAGCATCACTATATATCTATATTACTCTACTACCTCACCCCACTGGACATTTGCAATATGTGGCGTAGTACAACCGTAGACCAGACAGCAGTGTTATTTTCATACTGATACTACAGATTTGTTATCGTCATATTCCATCTTTTTTTTTCCATAGTGTCCTCAAATTTCTATTTTTCTATTTTCTTTGTTGCATGTTATTTCTTAAATTGTTGTCTCTGAGAGCACTGCACAAGAATTCCAATGTGCCTGAACTGTTGGCCTTTGCACAAATGGCAAATAAAAACCCAGTTATTATCAGTTTAAACTTACAATATATGTAAACACACATGAGAATGCTGGGAAATACATTATCATGTTTTAAGGGAGTGGGGGGGGGGCTGCAGAAAGGCAGATTCATTTAAAGGTCAATTATTTTTGGTGGGGAAAATGCACTTGTATTTTGTATTTTTTATTTCCTCCGTTTAATTTTGAAGCTTTGAGAATGTGTGGAGGAAGTGGCTCGACGACATTCCTATCTACAAAAGCAGGACATTACAGAAGGAGTGTGACAACAACTGCTTTAAGTTTTCCTTGTAGATGTGTCTTTGTTATATTGTAAACTGAGGCTCAATATTCACAAGCGTCTTACTTGTGGTGAGGGCTAAGAAAAAAAATACTGTGATACTGTCAAAGAGAACAAACAAAGGGAAGTCGGAAAAAAAGGGGAAACAAGTTTTAACCTGTTTTTCGTGAATATCTTTTTCCAAGAGTTTCATGGCCAGCTCCATTTCCTGTTTCATCGACACCTGTACGACCAACTCGTTCTCCACGTCCTAAAAATGTAGCGCACACAGACAACGCTGCGTCCTTTAGTCATCAGTGTGTTTCACACGAGCACATTTGCATTCAGCTGCATTCTGACCTGTCGGAGCTGACACTCCTCCTTCAGCTGCCGCCGAGCCTCGTTGTACATCTCATCCAGACCCTGGCGTGACTGTTTGTACGTGTCTCTCTCCACCGACACATCACCTTGGGCAACCTGAGGTAAACGACAACCCTGTCACAGTTACAGTGTTAGAGTTTCACCCAGTTTCACAGTAAGTCCGAGTGGGCGCCTACCTCCAAATGTTGCTGTGCTTTAAGCAGAATGAGGCTGTTTTCACTCCTCAGCTGCTGGTTCTCCTCCTGCAGTTTAATGATGTTGTTCTTGGCTATGGCTAACTGTGCACACAGACAAGATAAGTAAAAGGGGGAAAAATAATGATAATGAATTAGCCAAAAGGAATTTTTTTAAAGTCTCCCTGCTTGTATTTTCTATTTTTCTCTTTCATATGCACATTGTAAGGATATTTCTACATGGTTTATAAATTAGGAATAAAACCTAATAGTTAGCTGCAGAAGAGGCTAACTGTAGCAGGTGCTGACTAAAGGCTTTGTCACTGACAAAATAAAAACCATTTGGTTGAAAGTATGATGGTGAAGGTTACAAGATTGTGTTGGTGTGTATCAGAACTAAGTGTGACTGATTTCTTTTTTATAGATTTAAACCTCAAAAGATTAGCAGAGGCACACTGCCTACTGTCCTGCAATAATTTACCACTGGTTCAGAAGCTAAAGGTAGATTAGTTTTTAATAAATTACAGGATTGTAGATAATGTTTATAGCATCACCTATAGGAGAGGCTCTGAATTTATCCAATCAAACCCTAAACTGAGACTCAAGTACTTTCAAGTACAGCAGAATTTTCTTTGACACCGTCTCTGACTCTCACCTCTTCTATGAGTTTTGAGTTGGATTTTTCCAAAGAGTCGACTCGGCCCTGGAGACCATGGACTGTGGAGCTGCATGAAGAAAATACACAAAGATTAAGATAATATTAAGACCAAACAATATTATTGGTACATTTTTGTAAAATCAACATTAAAAATTATTTAATAAATGTTTCAGGGTATTTAAAAAAACATTGTTACCAGAGGATTCTGTATGAAACCCTGTGAAAGAAAAAAAAAATCTTACTTCAACTGTCGATTCAGCTCCTCTACGTAGTTCTTCTGGTCCAAAATGGATGCTATTTGGCTGTTCCTGTTGCCATGGAAACAAGCAAAAAAGAAAGAATTCTGCCTCAAATACAGTACAGTGCATAAAGCGGAAGCTGTCGGGAACATGAAAGTGGGGCTGGTACCTCTCTTCACTCCTGTAGTCGTCGATGTCGTTTTTCAAGTACATGGAGAAATCAATCACCCCCACCTCCAGGAAGAACATGGAAACAGTGTAAAACGCTTGACAGTGACATTATGTCTGCATTAAACCCACATTTAGTCACATACAGATACAGAGAAGTCCAAATAAAACATTGTGAGAGCACAGAAACAATTTCAGGAAATACACTTTGTTCTGTAACTTAGATCAAACTGGTTCTTGCAAATTAACAATAAGGTTGTGCAGTGAACTTACCTGAGTGTCCAGGTCCTCTCCTTTCACACAGAGGTTAGCGTCAATTACATTCAGTCCCACCAGCAGGCCCACGATCACCGCACCCTCTTCCTCCAACATCAGTGCGGAATTCTCATAGAAATCACTGTGAAAAAACACCATTGTTTTAGATTGTTTTGGTTTGGTTGTCACATAAAGTACATTACTTTAATGTGACCTATTGACCTTTTCCCGTACAGCTGAATTGCACGTGTTTACCTGAGCAGGTCTTTTCTTGTGATAAGAAGTCGCAGATAGTCAGCCAGTCGTTTCTGCATCAGAGCAAGACGCAGCCACGCTCTGGCTCTTCCTAGAGGGGTCCTGGAAAACACACAGACCCACACATGGAGCGACCAATCGTCAGGTCATAGTTCTAGAACAGGGCTGTGCAAGATTAAACACTCAAAGAGCCATTTTTATCATTTTAGCACCAAATAAAATCTAAGAGCACAAACACATTTCAAATCATGACAGCAGTGCATTCATTAAATGTATGAATAATATAATATCTATATAAATATAATTAATATATTAATTAAATTAACGTTCTGTCCATGCTGCTGCAGAAACACTGCTCTGCTGCACATACACTGCTCTGACTCAGCAGCACCAAAAGGAAACAGACTTCGGCTGCTCTCTCCAGCAAGACAACTCTTCCTCATTTTGGTACAATTGAAAAAAAAAATTGAACGTTACTCACATGATACTCTGTCTAGAAGTTTTTATTACAAGAAGACAAAGAGAGTTGTCTGGTGACCACAGCCCACTCCTGTGGGTCCGTTTTAATCATTAACTGTTCAACTGGTCATCATCCACCTTTAGACCCAACTCTGCTGTATGTATTTGCTTTTTAGAAACCAATGTTCATTAACTGAATACCGTATTTTCCAGACTATAAGTTGCACTTTGTTTTCATCCTTTGGCCGGGTTTGCGACTTATACTCAGGAGCGACTTATATAATAAAAAATTACACGGTTGTTTTATTTTAGTTTGATATTTTCACACAGCCACTGGAGGGTGGCTGTGTGAATATAAGTCAATATAATACTATATTATATATATATATATATATATATTATATATATTATATTATATACTATATAATAGAATATAAGTCACTGGTGTGACTTATATTCCGGAGCGACTTATAGATGGTTTTTTCTTCTTCATTATTTTTTTTTTTTTGGCTGGAGCGACTTATGTTTTGAAGTGACATATAGTGCGGAAAATACAGTAAATTTGACTGTATGACCAGACAGTAAAATGTGCAGGTGTGCAGTTACTAATAATGATTTTAAAATTCCTCTCTCTCATAACAGTACCTTCAGTATTATTAAAAACTGTTTCAATGCTGCCATAGCATTACCACAGAGTTCTAAAAAAAGAGTTCTTATTAAAACAGAGAAAAGGGAAGTGAGGTGTTGTGGGAAATAACCAAAGGTGACATTCAAAACATGTCAAGCTGTTTTACACATGTGATCAGGGCTGAGGTTTTAGGCTCATTTGGTTTTTCCAACCAGGATGTTGTGTGTGTGGGAACAGGTGTGTATAGACACGGTCTCTTACTTCAGCCCTGGCAGGTCGCGCACGGATGCTGAGATCTCTGCTGCTTCAGGACAGAGTTTCTCCACCAATTCCAGAGGACCCCACAGAGACTTGTTAAAGCCCAGGAAGGATTTCTTCACTGGAGGGAGTAAAAAAAACAAAACAGTCTGACATACACACCTGAAGAAGTCACATGTTCACACAGTTCTGCTGCTAAAGTCCTGTTGATTTAAAAACAAAACATAACATATATATGTTGCTGGGTTCCCTTCTCTCCAGCAGATGGCAGCTTATATACAAATATATATATACAGTCTATATATATATATATAATATGCCATAATAACCAAATGCATACTCCAGTGGTTTTTCATACAGATCTGAACCTCTTGAACATCGTCTCTGGTTACGACCATCCTCCCTACCTCTTAGACCATGTTTGAGACAGTGCTCCATGACAACGAAAAACTGCTGTAGAGGTGGGTAGTCCGAGTCCAGGGTGCGTCCGAAGCTCAGAGCCGACTCGATCAGACCTTTGATGCTCAGCTTGGCCATGTTGAGAAGGTTGGCCCGCTCCATGGACATGGGGTCACGCAGGGCTACAGGTGGAAAATGACACAGAATACACACAGGAATGAATGATATATACAGTCTAAAAATTAACATGTTAATCACATTAAGTTTGTGAAGATTCATCTATTTGGCACTATTAAACTACAGCTACTCTAACACAAAGTCGATACACGTTATTATTTACTATTTATTATTATTTAACTGATTTTCAACGAACATCCAGTCAGATGGGTCAGACCAGCCTCACTACACATGGCTACACTGACTGACTGATTAATAGTGTTGTAGAAATGTACTGAAAACACTGCTGCAATAATTAAGAGAAAACTCCCAAACAAACAACAAACTCCAGCAACTTGACCCAGTTTAGAGTTATTCTCCCTGAAGGGAGATCAGTCTTGGAAATGTTCCTCAAGTGGAGCTTTGGATTAATGTTTAACTGAACACAAGGTTGTGACAAACCATTGACGTGTCAGTGCCAAGTTCTACAGCAACGTTTGTTATGCAGATGGTACTTTTAACAACCAGTGAACTTTCAAGCTAGAGGATAAAATATTCAGGTTTCCCACACTTTACTTGAAGGAATTTTCCATTAGAAAAACCTAAAAATAAAATCACATCCTACACAGATAATGCACTGGGTCTGAGAAATTGCTACATCAAGCAAAAAAAGGAAACTGAAGAGACAACTTTCAAATTTAAACGGTGGATGAATCGGTGGTGTCACATGGATCCCTGTGTTGACTACAAACAGAAACAGTCTAATTTTCCGGATCCCTGTGTTGACTACAAACAGAAAAGCTATTTTTTTGTCTAATTTTCTAATATATAAATATATGTATACATATATATTACACGACTGAAAAAATAACCAACAATTTTTCAGGTTTTCCACAAATTACAAATACTATTGTGTTGCAAGTTTCAATATGATTCTTGTCTGGTCATTTCAAGTCAGTTAAATCCATAACGTAATTCATTTTAATCAAATCTCCATGATGCTTTCAACATCATGGAGCAGCGGATCTTTAGAATCAAACTCATTTATTTACATTTAGCTCAACACTAAATAGCGTGTCAGTACTGTTTCAGGGGATGGAGGTCTGTGATTTTCATGTGATGTACATATTCAAACTAATACAGTTTAAGTGTCAGCTGATGAGTTCCTCAGACTCTTTACGGCTGTAGAACTATGAAAACCCTTCAAAGGCACAGACACGTTATAGCTTCTAGCGTAGAGTCACAGACATGTGTCAAACCCTATGGAACAAGAAGCATTTCTGCAGCAGTTCAACATGTGACGCCTGCGGCAGCAGCTGCAAATGAACCATCCCATCATGTCAGCAGAGCTGCTCCATGAAAAAAAGATCAATTGGCCTCGCACTGACAATGATGAGGTAATGTCAGACATCCAGAGGGGATGGAGAGCCTCCGTAACCTCCACTTTTCCTGTAACTGTGCTCCACTTACCAACCGACTTACTGACTGTTCCTAAAATGCATTTCCTGTCTGTGAAGAGTTACTGAGTGCTTCAGTGTCCTGAGCATTCTCACTGAAGTCGGTCTACATCAGTCTGGCCCTGAACGTTGATGGACCTCAACGTACAGTAGATATGGTGAACCAGTGTTTAAGTGTAAATGCGTTAGGACGGTCAGCAAGCATTTTTCTGACCATACGATACCAGATTTGTAGACATTTAGAACATAATAGATGTTGGCAGTTGGTGGTACACACGGAAAACACAAATGATAATGATAAAACTAACAGGTATCATCTGCATATAAACAACTTTTCCACCACAGACCCACAGCCTCCCTTACTCCTGTATACCATGTCTGGATATATAGGGGAGGTAAAAGGGAGGGGGGGAGGGGGGGGCTGTTATAATCTTTAATAAGGTCTAAAATCGTGATTGCGGCCCAGGCAGATGGATGTCCATACATTACCTTGAACGGTCCACTCTCCTGGCAGTGATGTCCTGTGCTCCGACACTTTGGGAAGGACATGAATGCTCCCTGAAATGGTCTCTGATGCTTTCCTGGCTAAAGCAAAGATAGGAGCCTGCCATCGGCCATCACCTCCTCCTCCTCCCCCACCACCACCACCACCTGCTCCCCCTCTACTGTGAGCTTTGTCACCACATTTCTCCTCCTGCAGCCTCAGAATGCCAAACACCTGAGCTTTCTCCCTGTTGCCGTCCGCCTCAGACAGAGTCAGGTCGTGCTCAGCGGCCGATGCCATGTTCACGGACCTCTTCGGTCTCTCAACCTTTACTGGGTCCGAGCCAAATCACAGCGGTTTTGCTCACCGTCGGCGGACTCCACTCACTCGGCTATCATTGTGACAACCGCGGCAAGAAAACAACAGTGAAATCACCGGCCAAAGCAATGACAGGTCTGGATACTGGTGTAAAAATCCACCGCTGTACGAACTACAAACGCAGTGTCTGGTCAAACATAGTGACGGCTAACAGCGGCGCTGAGAGCGCAGAAAGCCACCGCTCGTGAAGTTTGTTGTTTCGCGTCATTGTAGCAAAGATTTGTTTACAGCCATTAAACGACAGCCTATCTGGCCCCGACGGTCCCGCTGCTTCCTCTGGAGGGGCGGTGTCTACAGCTCACAAGACACACAAAAGGCTGCACTACGTCATCATTTTAATGTTGAGCCAGTGTACCCGTCACGTGGTGATGCTTCCCTCTGCTGCTGAAACTGAGAACTACAACACTTCTCAAGGCCTTTTTTTTAAAGACACGGCAAAATCCGTTGAAAAATATCTTTTTTCCCCCAATATGAATAATAATTATTATGATTATTAATGTTTTACTAGAGGAAAATAATCGAATTGAGAAAAGAAATTTCTTTCCAAGTGAGCCCTGGCTAAGAAAGCAGTACACAAAGACAAACAAATTACATTTAAATAAATTAACCAGTTATTCTTCTATGTTATATAACTTGGACTTTCACGAACAGGTTAGTAGGTTAAAACTCAGCGTTTTCTACTCTATCACACATTAATGCTTTTCAGTTTGTTTCCACCTACCTTGGTTGTAGGCAAATCGCTCCATGCTCTCACTGTGAGTAATACCCCACCTGTGGAGGCTCTGAGGGGAGTACATGACGGAGGGACTATATCGCACGAGTCACAAGCTCAAGAAGATGCCTTCTTTTGTCTGGTACTAGCGAAGTGGTTTAATGGGCTCGTTGTTATCTTGAGCTGAGATCTTTGAGATGTGATTCAGCCACGGCTCCTTGATATTCTGGACATCTGCAAGGTTGGACAGGGGCATCTGGAACAGAAGAGGGGGTAATACAGAGATATTGAATGTAACAAGATTTTAATCAACATTCAAGCTTTGAAATCAACATGGGCAAACTTTTTGGCTCGTGGGCCAAAATGGGATAATTTTCTACATTTGATATCTGCTGCTATTTGGTGCCATAAACAGAAATTACAGTTGGTTAGTTGTAATCCATGAAACAGAAGAAATTACAGCAGTCTTTACCATACCTTGCGCATTAGAAAGCTCAATGGGCTATATGTGGCCCGCGAGCCTTAGTTTGCCCAGGTCTCTTTGCTTTTAGCTTATCAGTGAAACAATGGACACACTGCACTTGTGAACCTAGGGAGCAGGAGGAGTTCTGGTGACACACCCAAGTTGTTCTATTGTGACAAGGATTTGAACCAAAAAATGTACTAAGTACAAGTCTGATTCTCACATAGGCCACAGGGCCGTCCCTAGGTGACAACTGTTGTTTGCGCAGTTAAGATCTGAAACCTTGTGTAGAAATACTGACTCATGCTTCCTGAACAACTGTCCATATGTACATACATATATGTATGTGTGTGTGTGTGTGTTCTCTAGTCTCCCTTATCTCTTCCTCCTTCAGTTTCTCCTCTGAACCACACCTAGACAAACATCAACTCCACTTCCAGGCCAGTGTGGTGTGTTTGCATCATATGACCATCTCAGCCTGCTCGAGGGCCACGCCTTAATCCTGACAGGCAGCTGGATCGATGAAGCAGCACTCTCCATGCTAACCCTGATCCACCAATCAGGATGCTGTTTCATTGTAGTAGCTAACCCTCTCACTCTGCAGCAGTGAAGGCAGTGAAGAGCAGCTGCTCCCTCTGCAAATATACTTTACATATTTGCTGTTGCATTCAAATAGTTTTGAAGGAGTATTACTCTCAGCACATGCACTCAGACAGCATGTACCACTGCTGCACAATCACAAACAGATCACAAACAACACCTTCCACATCACAGAGTCAACATGCAGATGATTGTTCTCACCAGCGGCAGGAAATGAGTCGACAATGTTTTCTCTAGTCGGCAACGTGTCGTCCAACGCAGTTTCAAGGCAGAGCCTCTGAATAAAGTGTCAGCAGACGGTCATCATCGTCGCCACTCCACAGTCCACAGACAACTACTGACAGAAGCAGCTGGACACTCCCATATGTCAAGTGATACGCGGTACCATGACTTCCACTCTAACAATACAATGAGTAATCTGTCTGTCTATCTATCTATCTATCTATCTATCTATCTATGATCGTATTTTATCTAATTTTATCTAATCTAATCTAATCTAAGATAATATGCAGTCACTTTCACTCCTGCAGTTCTCAAACTGAAAAATGCCGGTACACATTGTGGAGACATCTCCAGGAGAGACCACAACCATCACCCCACACAGCATCCAATGAAAAGTTGCAGGAGGAGAGAGAGAAGGGGAGATGGGGAGGGAGAGGGAGCAGCACGGCACAATGAGAGGAGGAGGAAGAGAGAGGAGGAGGGTCGAAGCTTTCACGGATATAAAAACAGACAGGGGAGAGGGAGATGGGATGAAAACACACACAACAGAAACCAGGCTTTCACACATGTGGAAGTGAATGAATCAAACCAGGATCTGAAATTATGAATGAACAGAGAGTAAATGGCCAATGAAGCTGAGTTAAATTCTCAAATATATTGTTTGTAGTTAACGGTTTGCCATGTATTTGCTTCAATAATAATAATATTAATAACAATCAGCATTTTAATGTTTTTATCTTAAGCTAATTCATTGTGAAATTTATGTGTGTGTATATATATATATATATATACACACACACACACATATATATATATATATATAAGAGCTGTACAAATGCAATAAAAATCTATTAAAAATTAAAAAAAAGAAGCTGAGCTTTTCAGTCCTCGAACTCTGCAGCATAGAGAACCTGTTGGAACTTCATCCGCACCTCAATCCTTTTCTTAATGGTGAGTCTTTTTATTGAAGGCAGGAGGCTGAGCAGAAACAGTTCATCTTCATCTCTGATGGTGCCGGGGATGTCCACAGAACTGACCTCCGTTTCTGAGACGCCTTGTCTTTTACGTTTCAGAGACACACTAGTCTCCTGCTGTTTGGTTGGACTCAGCTCCAACAGAGGAAAACTGGTACTAACTACAGGAGTGGGGGGGTCCTGGTCCTTCTTGTCTTTGTCCTGCTCTGTCTCCATGTCATCCAGATTTGCAACAACCTGTGTCACATAAGTAAAAAAAACTAATACACATTAATTTGGAAATTGTGTCATAATTTCTACCTCACAATATTCTTTGCAGCAACTTTACATTTATATCACTCTATTATTGCCTATTGCAAATATTAAGATACTCTGGTATTTTGGTATCATATCTTATCTAATCTATCATGGCTGGATACAAAGTTCATTAACTAAATACTTTTTTATGTATATCAATGAAAACTACCTGTTCACACAGGAGTCCTGAGGTGTCTTAGCATTTACTTACTATCTTGGCAGTGATACTGGTTCTAACGTGAGTTTTGAGAAGTTCTGAGAATTTGTTTAGGTATTATTAAGTGTTTTGATTTGTGAAATACAGCATATGCTGTACATGTGACATGTGTTGTTGTTTTTTGTGAAAGAATATTTAATTTGGAGATGTTTATTGTATATAAGTCAGACTCATTCAGGCTCTTATTTTGAAAATGCTGCGAGGAGGTTTAGTTTAGCAACCAAACAGTTAGCGTACAGATTTGTTTGCAATTTTTTTAACGAGCGTTAAGATACTATTTCATAAATACATTAGTCACCATGACAGGGACATTTAGACCCTTCCCCCACTTTCAACCCCCACCGAGCTAAACTACTTTGATAAAATTAGCCAAAGGTGTTCTTTTCACGACATAACTACGTGAAGTATAAACACCTCGTCTTTATTCGCGCTGCTGTCCACTCGGGGTTTGACATAACTGTTGAGCCACTGGAGTTGCTGGTACAACGCTGGGACGGGCCGCTCGACCTGGTTCTCTTCTCCGTCAGTCTGCTGTCCTTTTCTTCTCCTTGCCATTCGCTTCTTCGCTTTGCAGTACTTGTCGCGGAGGTTCTTCCATTTTATTTTGACCTCTTCTTCCGACTTCCCCATGACGCTTGCGATTTCTTTCCACGATATATGGTTCTTTAAAGCGTCTTTGTAGTCCTGGTTGGTCTTGTTGTACAAATTCGGGTAACCTCGGACCAGCTCGGCTAATTTCTTCTCCATAGAGTTCATGTTGTTCTCTCCTATGGTTCTACGACCAAGGCGAAGCGTGTTCGTCTGGGAACGACGACCCGCGTTCGGCTAGAGAGGCGGAAGTAGAAGCGATGTACATTCAGAGTAAAGATCTGAGTGTACATTTCCCGTTCATTTTTATTTATTTTAGAGGACGAGTCCGGATGGTAAATCTCAAACTTATTTTCCCGTGATAAACCTCAATAAAAAAATGGCAGTAAACCATCAGTTTTAACAGCATCCACTACATCCATTAAACAAAAGGAAGTCTCTTTCCATGCCCCACTAGAGGGAGCCAAAATACCACCAACAGTAAATATACAGTACTGTAGTTTGAGAACCACAGAGAATATGTACTTCGTAAACGCAGTATTGGTAAGTTGGAGATACGGTTTACTTTTTAAAAAATGGTAAGTTGGAGATACGGTTTACTTTTTTTTAAAAAAAATCTTTGCACCAACATATATATTCTTTATTTTGTTATACGTATACGTGCGCAAAGTTAGACATTTTTATAGAATTATAGTCAAGTTTTAGAATAACAATTATGAGCAGATTGACTTTATATGTGGGTTTCCAATTATGAGCAGATTGACTTTATATGTCATATATATCTGTCTACCTACACTAGGTGGCGTGATACCTCTTTTCTTCTGTCCTTGAGAATTATTAACCTAGAATACCTCGATTCTGGCGTGTTCAACACGGATTATAATCGGTTTCTCTTTGAACAACACAACTACAGTTTAGGAAATATAGTATATGGCTGTTTGTGTTTAGTGTTTACTGTCTTTTTATGTCAGGGATGTAGGCTTTTATCCTCTCTTTTCTTTCC
>NC_024311.1:12128605-12164052 GCF_000523025.1 Cynoglossus semilaevis | reverse complement strand
GTATCTTTTGAATTTTAAAAAATGTTTTATCTATGCTACTCAAACACAGCAGCGGTCTGCACGCAGAAGTGCTGGTTATGGTGCAAACATCATAATTAACGTAATTGCTTTCAGGTGGTTTGTAGCTTTTTAAGTGTATGTTTTGTAAAAAATAAAGAAAAAATTTCCCTGTAAAATACATTGGCTTTGCCAAAACATCACAGTAAATCAGTTGAATGGAACACGCTGTTGTGTGGTTGACTGTGTTGTAAGTGTCAACTGCTGTCAATCAAGTGCATCGTGACCGGGATCAGTTTGCTGTCACCGTGTTATATTTGTGTTACAATAACCACGACTATTTTGGAAACACTGCACGCTTAAATGAACACAGAAACTCAAAACTAATTGCAAATAAAAGTGAAAGTTAGTTATCCAGGAAACATAGGAAATGTAGCGAGTTGCTAAGTTTGTAGTTTAAACAATATTTACAAATGTAAATGAGAAGAATTAATGGATCCAAAAACAGAAAAAGCCTAAAAATGTGTCTTAAAGTAAATGATAAATTATGTATGTGTGTCTGGTATAGCAAATTTATGGGTCCATTTTCTGACTAATATTTTGTAGACATTTTGACGGGCTCTAATGAGCGAAAAGGCTTTAGTTTTAAATTAGGATTATAATTCAGGGTTAGGCATATACTGTATCTGTAACAGTAAGAGTCAGGGTGAGATGTTGGGGAATAAGGTGTCTATGTGAAGTGCTCACAAAACAAACCAAAGAAGTATGTAATATTATATCAATGAAAGGAACAATTTGAAAATAAATCAAGAAGTAACGGTAGAAAGAAACCACATCAAATGTCTCTTAAAAAAAACTCAAGGGAAAATCAAGTGAAATTCTTACCCTGCTCCGGGCAGGTGTGATGAAAACACGCGTCGCCGTTTCATTCACATGCAAAGGCCTCTTCACTGAGCTGCGCCACATCAAACGCAGTCTCTGTTGGAAGTGTCGCCTGTGAGACGACAGATTACAGGGATCACATGAGTTATAGGGACAGCAGCTATTATCATAGGGATGTCACACACCCTGTTACCGTGATAATTGTAGGGACGCTGTCTGGTCTACCTACTGTGGGCTGCTCAAGATGTGACGACCTGTTTTTAATGGGATTCAAAAAGTCAGGACACCTCCATTTAAAAGGCCGAGCTGGATTATATCAACTGAACCAGGTTGTCATTAAGTTTTTCACTAATACACAAGTGTTGTTGTTCCTACTACCACAGCTGTTAACCGTAGGTGGTACTAACAAATTGTGGCTCAGGGTCCAACCGTGGCTCTTCAGTCAGATTCATGTGGCCGTTCTCGTTATGGTTTGTTTTGTTGTATTGGGGGTAAAGGTAGAACAACAACTGTTGTTAACAAAAAGACCATATATGTACAGGTGGAATATACATTGACTCACACTTGGCTATTTTTAACTGTGGGTTTCCAGTATGTAGGGTCACAAAGGCTAACATAGGGGGCAGCACAGATACGCATTTGGTTTAAGACTTTTATATGAAGCCTATATTTTATATTCTTTAATATCAGACCACAGTAAACAAAAATCTACACTCAAAACGGCCTAGAGCCACATATTGAACCCTAACTATGCTACTAACCAGGCCAAGATGGTCCTCTGGACCTACATTGTAAATTAACCAGGCCAAGATGGTCCTCTGGACCGACGTTGTAAATGTTAAATATATATATATATAAATATATATATATATTAACTCATATAAACGTCATATATTTGCTCGCGATCCACCAGCACTCCCTTTGTGGTCTACTGGTAGATTGCGATCTCCTTATTGGACACCTCTGATCTACACTGTTAAACTCTCGTTCTTTGGCAGGTGCTGTGTGTTGTTAGCAAAGGAAGGCCAAGAATTTGAACCACTGACCCTGAGATCACAAGGTCACTTCTGCAACCATTTGGCTACTGTCTTCCACAAATGTTTATGTTCTCTGTGGTGATGAATGTATTTCATCCATTACTGTTGTGTGCTTGAACAATATGTGTAAAGAAAAACAAAACAACTGAAGGAGTCATCATGACTAAAACATATTAGCCGTGGCTAAACAGAGCAAACCTTAGCTAACGTGGCTAACAATTGGCTAACATTTTTCTGTGTGGTTTATTTTTTTAATTTACAAGCAGTTACAATTTGAGTGTAAAGTATTTTTTTATTTTTATTTCTAAAGTTTGGTCCAAATCTAAACCATTTGATGTAAACGTTAGCCTGTTGGTTTTTCTTTACGCAACGACATCAACAAAGTCAACTGTCCAGGCTTTTCGCTTCCTGTTGTTAATTCTGACCAGTTTTGCTGTTATGTGTGAACGCAACGTACGCTTCCTAAACATTTTCTCGAACACACACAGCCTCTACAGTTTGACATCATTATCTTCAAAGGAAAGTAGGAGGGAGGACAAGACCAGATAACGGTACGGTACTCAGAGTTACTGTGAGTTACTGTGTGCTGTACTGTGAGAGCAGGCGCTGATGAGTACCTGTATATACATCAGGTGACATTTTCTAAGTACGAGTTGAGCTGAATGAGGAGAAAAGGTTCTTCCAATAAACTGATACATTTCATTGTAGTCTCTGTGTGAGGATATAAAATAAAAAATATTTTCAGACCCAACCACCACATTACTCTTTTCCTCTACGTGTGTGTGTGTGTGTGTGTGTGTGTGTGAGAGGTTTTGTGGTGTTGAGAGCAGCTCCTTCTCAGACTGGTGCTAAGTGTCACCTCAGTGGGGGCTTTGACACCTGGCCGGGTGTAAAGAGGGAGGTGGGGGAGCAGTCGCAAGTTCACACCTCAATGATGGTAGGAGATGATCCTGTAAGTACCCTAATACACACACACACACAGACACACACACAACTATACTTCAAGTGACTTTGCTCTTATTTAAGAAAATGTATCCAAGGTGTAAAACTGTACTTTGTTACAGTACCTTTCGTCTCGTGTTCCCCTCTGCGTCTGTGAGAGCGTCGGGAATCGAACACATTCCGACTCAACATGCTGGGAGGACGAACAGGGTGAACACAGATATCTAACAGGTTTATAAATGAAGACTTCGTTTTGCTGGAGTGGTAGAAGATGTCGGCTTTTTACTGTACCATCCAATGCACAAACATTCTGAAACAGAAGAAAAAAAGTTTTGAAAGTGGAAAACTATTTTCTTAGATAGAAAGCTGTCTATATTACTAGAAGGTTTTCATTGTTTCTTTCTTTTGTTTGTTTTTTCATATATATATATATATATCTGGAACTTTCAAGTTGCTAAACCATTGTTTTGCACTGTACTGCTCTTTTTCCAATGACAATAAAGGGCATTCCTTTTTTATTCTATTATAGTCGTCAAAATAAAGAAAAGCAATAAATGATGGTGAAAATAATGACATCATTTTATAATCATTAAACCCTCGGATCATTAGCACTATCTTTATAATCATTAAACCCTCGGATCATTATCTCACAAATGACATGATGCAACAATCAAAAAAAGAAACAACCTTTTTTGTAGTTGTATTTTGTTTTATATTTTTGACTAAACTATTACTACTGAATGACTTTCCACAGGTTTGTTGCCGTCAGAGTGATTTCTAAATGGTTTCCTTTGTCAATTGTCAAAGTTTATTGTGTGACGTTGGTTTGAATTCCCAAACTGTGTGTGTGTGTGTGTGTTTGACTTTGTGTGAGTGTTTATCAGCCCTGTGCTAAAGGGAAGTGTCCTTTCAATTCAAAGGGAAGACTGAGGTGACATGTATCTGCTGAGGACATCGCAGCGTTTTTACTGGGCGGCTTCACCCTCTCCACACCACACTGTGAGCATGTGGGCGCTCATGCAAACGCACAACACTGGTGTTTGTCTGTATTAATAGTCTACAGATTGGCACATTAGCATAGCCACAGTAGCTCATGGTCGCCCGTGGCGACCCCTCTCACCTCCAGTGTTGTCGGAAAGACTTTAAACTCACCCTGACGTTGGTCGGAAAAAGATGACCCAGCAGCACCTGGGGCGCAGCTCGACAGCGGCATGCGGACGTCCTCGCCTTCATTTTTGTGTGCTGATCAAAGAGTTTTTCTGCTGAGGAATTTACAGCCATGACTGTGATTTAAAAACAGGAGATACCACAGTGGTGTGACAGCTTTAAAATGTCTGTTATACTGCTGTTTTTCCAACTTCTACATGGACGGTAAATTCTCAGGTGGATTTTAAGAGAACATTTGTGACTGTGACACAGCAGTGGAGTTGTTCATCTCACTCCACGATAGACTAAGATGCACAGAATCAGGTAGAGTTATATAAAATCAAACAAAAATAAAAAAATATATTAAAGATATATAGGTTTATTTACTTTTGAAAATTCAAGACTTTGAAGATATATAGGTTTATTTACTTTTGAATTTTTTTTTAGCTATGGAAACCTGTGCAATATGGAATGAAAAAAGAGGTGTGAAAAAAAAAGCTGAGCATGTAATGAGAGCTAGTAGCCAGACAGCTAAGACCAAAGGGCATTAAAAACAATGGGAACGATGGATAAACACATCTCTGTCACCTGTGATGGAAGAGTTCGTCGGGCGAGCTGGGTCTTAGTGCAGATCCTGAAGAAACAATCTCGCCGGGGGAGGAGTGTCACTGCATTGATCTCTGGGATTTCCCTGTTATCCCGACCTTTGACCATGACCCTCTATCCAAAGCCTCCCAAACCTGCCTGCTTGTTAACCTGTCGGTCATGCGTGTGACCCATCAGCACTTCAGAGGAAGTCCCAGTAGCAAGTCATCTGTGGAGGGTTAAAGCGTTACAGGCAGAGACAGAGAGACATGAATGAGAACAGGCCCAATGAATAAAGAGAAGTCCAGTCAAAGTGTCATGATTCATGCATTAACACGGGAATGCCTTTCAGAAGTGGACCAGCCATGGTAGTTTACAGCGCCACCGGAGACAGCGTGAGCAGGAGAGTGTTGATGTTAAAGGAGGAAGTCAGGGAAAACAGCAGGTTTATTGTCTTCAGTCAAGTTGTTTAACTTCCCGAGTGTTTGTTTATCACATATAACGCACAAATGAAAATGAGCAAAAAGACTATAAGGAAAAGGGCTTTGTTCATTAAGCTTGAAGTAAAAAACATTACAACAATTTAAACTGAAATCCAGTCTAGAAATAGAAAGTTATCCAAATAGCTTTATGGCTATTGTTAGCTAATTGATTAAACAAAACTAAAAATTAGCAGGAATCTAATGTCCCATAGCTTAACAATAGCTAAATGCTGGCAAGAACAGAGCTTGAAAACAGAAAAACAGAAAACAGCTATTAGCGAAAAACAATACAATAAAGCTGTTAATGATTTACCACCAAAAAATATATATAAAATATATGTAAGAAGTGAATCCTGGTTGATAAAACACTTACCAGGAAATAGCTAATATTAGCATAATTTGCTATGGCTTAGTTAAATAGAATTCAATAGAAAATCCAGTGTTGACAGAATTTGATGGCCTGGAAAATATTAACCAAAAGAAAAATAATTCTATAGTTATATAGAATCTAGCTGTTCTATATGTTTGTCTGTAGAGGGGAGGAGGGGTGGGGGTGAGGGGAGGTGGGCCGGCTACATGTCCAGGTTTTGAATGATAAAACATGTGTGTGTGTGTAATACCTAATGTTTTTCAGTCAACCTCCAGAGCAGGTACCAACATTCCACCTTTGACCCTGCGGAGAATAAATTATCCAATGAACAGAACAAATGACACTGAGTATTTATCGTTGTACGGAACAGAGATGGTTGAGTCTGTCTGAGGAACAGCAACGATTTCCTCCGAATCCCAGGTCTGCTGAAAAAAAAAAAGTAGAAAATTAATGAAAGAAAAATGCGATAAAAGAAAAAAAAAACATCAGATCTGAGACAGAAAAGAGAAAAAAAGTCACATAAAATAAAACAATATGTTGCTAGCATAATTCTGTTTTTAAGTGTTAGCTCAGTGTAGTCTTTCAGAGATAAAATATTTTTTTGTCATTGATTCGAATCAGGAAGCTGATTCTGCCTGTTTCCAGCAGGGCTGTTTTTGCAGCATAGGAGCTGCTGTTGGCGGCTGGGTTTAAGGGTTTACCAACGGAGTAATGGAGGCAGCAGTAAATCAACAGCAGCGTGCACTCAGCTGTGCGTTAGACGCTGACTAAAGCTATTTTCAGACGTGAACTCTGGATAACGTCAAGTCAAATGGGTCTGGGCGTTCTCCAGGTTTAGACGTGCACAGTTGAAGATTGTGAGTTGCGTTCAGAACAGCAGGAGAACCTCCAAGATTCATGTGAGTTGCTCATGCTGTGGTCTCACATAATCTGACTAAACTATAGGGAGCTGACCGGAGAAGATCCAGAGCTACTTGTGCGGACAATCTCCAAAACCCGAGGTATCATTTTAAACCCTTTCAAACTAAATGCCCTAATTCCACCTCGAAAGGAGCTCTGACTCGAAGAACTCGTTCAAAGTTCTGCACATTTTTCTCGTAAACAAAGCACATGGATGAGAGGCTTTGGACATCCGTGGGCCTGAATTGAGTCATACTCACAGCACAGACACGTATTAGTCCGACAGATCATAAAACAGACACATGTTGATTGATCTTTAAAAAAAAAAAAGTTTTGTTTTTCCTCTAGTTTCAAAAACAAGAGGCATTCATGTCTGGTGGAACCAGGGAAACGTGGCATGAAAGTCCTCAGTGACAACCAATCAGCATCAAGACTAAGAACAGGAGTCTTCCTTATGGAAAATGTAACAGTATATTAAAGACACGTCTGCGTCACTAGCTGGTGGAGACAGTGGTGAGAGACCAACAAAACTGGAAAGATTTTATGTGGCCGACGTTAAACCCAGATCATCATTAGGTCTCAAACACAAACTCCCACAACATGGAATGAGATTCAGCTGCCAAATACCCATGATGCTCCTCTTAGTTGTGGGCCGCATCAGAGGGGGGTCCCCCCCAGTTGATGAAAACATCTTTGACATCGACCTGTAAAACTAACCTGGTGAAGATACTCACCTGTGAGGTGGGGAGATGTTGAGGGAGAGAGTGGAGGAACGTTTGAAGAACGGATGTTTTTGGTTTCAAAAATCGGACATTTCCCAATAAATTCTCACACAGTTGAGACTCAACATTTAACTGATTAAACCAGTAACTGAAAACAGTTCAACCTCAATCAGTAGATTACACAATATATCAATAAAACTAAGGATAAAATACATGATATCAAAAGATGACTATAAATGAAATGAAACTTTCTCCATAGTTAACACAGCCGGGTGACCAGAAAGTGAGCAGAGCTTTTACACCAATAACGCATAAGAAATGAAAGGAAAGTCTCACTGTGTTTTTCAAAAAATAAAAAAATAAAAAATTTAAGAATTTTGAGGTGCAAAGTTTACTTTACTTTACTTAAACCAGATCAAACATTGTGCGTTGCTCTCGGTCACATCTCCACAGGTGTAATAATGCAGAAAGTGTATTGTGTATCTTGTGAGGAGATGCATTACGATTCAAAATAATATTTACATAAAAAAACATATAAATGAAATACAGAGGGCAATGTTAAGAAAAGGCTGAACATTAATTAACACTCCTTCTGGCTGCTGTCGGAGGTTTACAGACAGTGATGAAGGCCGTGGCGTGTACCACTCCATTTGAAGTCCGTTAAAGTGGAACATCTAAGAAAACATCATTAAAGCCTGGACCGCACTGTCGTGCTGCACTTGGTGAGCATTGGTGGAAAAGCCATCGCTAAGCAGTGTTGTTTTTGTGTTCACATTGCATTAACAGATGAACACATAAAACCCTCACAGAGGGAGGCGACCACCAAAAAGGTCCGTCACGTCCCAGGAAGTGGACGTCATCGATGAACACACCACAGGTTTTAATGGGGTGAAGTTAAATCACATGAAAATGACTTAATTTCTCCGTGTCACGAGAAATCATCGTCATCGTCAGCAGAAGTGCACTTGAGGACGTAATCGACTATAGACGCACGGCGAATTTTTTTTATCTGTGCTGATGTTTGTGGGTCGGTTGGAGACGAAGCTCACAGATACAGATAGATATCAGAGAGCGAACACAGCAACGAACGCACAAAAGAGGTGGGGGTTCCATCAGAGGTGTTCTCAGTGGAGGTGAGCTGTGACGTGGCCCGCGCACCTCTGCGCTGTGTGGAGCGGTGTGTGTGTGTGTGTGTGTGTGAGGGTGGGGCTGCTGAATGGTCTGACTGAGGGTGTAGATGAATAGACCAGTGGTTAGAGACAGTTGAAACTTAATATTCATTCTCACTGTTGCCCTGCTGCTGCTGCTGCTGCTGCTGCTGCTGCTGCTGTTGTGTGTGTGTGTGTTGGTATTCAACCTGTTGTGGGGAGAAAATTGTCCCCACTGTCATTTCTAAGAGAACTGTTGCATGCTGGGAGTCACTCATATTAACTTCCTCCACCTTTAGACACATTATTTCTATATTTCTTGTTCCTGATTATTTATTTTCTGTACTTTATCCCAGCCTTTAAGGTATATATATTTATTTTTACAAAAACTTGATGATGTACTTTTTTTTTTTACAAATAATAACTTTAACGTACAATGACTGCCTGCATTTCAATTAAACTGAAAAAAGTCCATAATACACAAATTAGTTCTTTAGTTCTGTGTAAAAAAACAAAGTTGCCAGTATCATGTTGCATCAACTAGTCAACACAATTTTTGTTTAAAAATAAATGAACTAATTAATTAAAAAGTTCTTTAAATGGCGGACAACATTATGTCCGGTGTTAATTCTGTGTTAGTCTAATTAATTAAAAAGTTCTTTAAATGGTGGACAACATTATGTCCAGAGTTAATTGTGTGTTTTCAATCTATTTCACAGATTGAGGTTGAGTGGAATCTCTGTGTTTACATTCAGTGAAGTGAGAAGATTAAAATTTAAAGACGTCCGACGCGGTCTGTCTCCCAGTGAGAGAGGACGACAGCTCTGATCAGTGTTGACACACAGCATGTAGCATGTAGCATGTAGCTCTGGGTCGACTGCAGCTATTATTAAATAAAATAATATGTTATCTAAGTCCTGTGGAGCAGCTGATACAGTTAGAGGATAAACACACACTTCAGACATAATTCTTTGTTTTTGTCTCCAGTCTAATATTGTATCGTCTGATGTCACTAAACACAAGTTCTATAGCTTAGCTGCATTTCGCTAGTTAGCATGTGGCTGCAAACCACCAAGAAAAGTGCAGCTGTGTGAAATCATTTGTCGTTTCACATATTGATGATGAACGTACATGGATAACTCTGAAGACAGGGAAAAATAAGAGGAAGTTGACTGGAGTTTTTCAGGTCAAAGGTCGATCTTTACTGACTGTAGTAGAGGTGTAAAGCTAAAGTTTAGGTTAGCATTTCTGAAAGAAGAACGACAAGAGGAGAGTCCTAACAAATATGGCCGTGTAGCTCTCTCTCTCTCTCTCTCTGTGTCACTCTCTCTCCCTATCTGTGTGTGTGTGTCTTCATTGAAACATATGCCTCCTGTTGCACATCGGCCATCTGTTGCTTGAATGGACCGATGGAGTGCTGCCGTAACCGTGGCAACGGTCCATTCTGTCAAATAGTCCATCAAACAACCCCCGTGTGTGTGTGTGTGTGTGTGTGTGTGTGTGCACTCATGTTTAGGAATTGACTGGCAGAGTGCAGGAATTCTTACATGTTGATTAAATGAAATGAATTGTTTCATTCAAACTCAATATAAAATGGGGTTTTGTTTTTGTTTTTTAGTTTCTTTCATTCAAACTCAATATAAAATGGGTTTTTGTTTTTGTTTGTTTTTTTTAAAGTTCAATTTCAATCGTTATTTAAAATAGTCCAATGAAACAAATGTGATTTGTGAAGGACATCGTCTCTAATGCTAATGCTAACCTAGCATGACAGCAAACAAAATTATTCATCGATTAACACAGCGGCAACAGCTTCTTTGAAGAATTCCACTCATTTGTGCAGCTGTTCCTAAACCAAACCTTATCAATGATCTAAACCAAAATAACTAGTTAAGACTTAACCCAAACTACAGCCAAACTGCAATCTGAACTTTAACCACAGCTTCAGATATAAAGTCCTGTCTAAATAGAAACCATTTTTATTCACAATTAGAATTAATGTTACTGAAAAAAATATATATCAAGGAAGCCTGAAAGAACTGGGCATTTATAGGAAACAAAACACACACACACACACACACACACACACACACACACACACACAGAGGGAGGGTATTGAACAACCAGCAGCATATGTTCCTCTAGTCAAAGAGCATTCATTCAAGGACAGAGAGATAGGAGAGGGGGTGGGTGGAGATGTGCAGGAGAGAGAGAGCGATGGAGGTGAAGAAAATAAAGGAGGAGATGGAAAAGAAACAGAAGAAGGGTGGGAAATGGACAGACACACTGACGGAGGAAAACAAACAGGCCGTAAATGCTGATGTGACGCTGGTGTAGCTTCTTCAGAGAAAGGATTTTTTGAATCACAGACGTTTGTAGATTCAGTTTGTTGGATCACTCTGTGAACTCTCAGGAAGTCATTCACACCAGTTTGCCCGTGATCTCATCTCTATCGTGTCACTCAGATTTTTTTTTTTTTGTCAAACACCGTCTGACGCGAGCTGAAAGCGTCATCACTGACTCCTCATGTGACCATCACGCAGTGTTTTCTCAGTCTGAGAGGATTCTCAACAACCACGTTCTACAACAGGTTCTTTCCACATGTTAGATCAGGTTTGGGCAAACTTTTTGACTCGCGGGCCACAGTGGGTCCTAAAATCTAACAGGGGGGGGGGGGGGGGGCGGTCAGGAGCAGATAGATGAAGTGTTTGTGTGAACTAAAACGGGGGGGGGGGGGCGATGAAAATAGAAATGAATAACATAATTTGGACAAGTTTAGTGGGCCGGATTAAAAATCCAAACGGGCCTCTTCCGGCCCCCAGGCCGTAGTTTGCCCAACTGTCCTAACTGTTCAGTTCATCACGGCCATCCATCTAGGTTAGCATCCATCCATCAGCCTCCTATTCATCCATCCATCATCCATCTGTCCTATCATCCATCCACTAATCCTCTCTAGAATCTTCCAGCTCCAGGTTCAACTCCAGGAAATCATCTAAAAGTCTTTCAGTTTCAGTTCCTTCAGTAACCTCAGTATCTCTACTGTGTGATGATGAGTCTCGTCTCTTACAGCATCAAACCCCAGTCCTTACAGTGAAGGCCAAATCCACAGGAGCAGCCTCAGACCAGATGACAAATATCCCTGTCTCTCCTTCTCTCCTGGACTCTAATCACTTTTCTCTGCTTTTCTTTTTCACAGTCTTTCTCTTAAAACCTCCTCTCTCCCCCATTTCCACTAAATACAGGTTATTAGTCAGGAGTCTGGAGCCCTCACATGGCTCCCACAAACACCAGCCTTGGAGATGTTCCCTCTGTGTTTTGGCCCTGGCTAAAGAAAGCAGTTTAAATTTGAATCCACTGCTGCAGTAAATACAGCAGGGTTATATTTGGTCACTATGGCTCTGTGTATTTTTGGATCCTTGTTTCACTTTGGTCCATGTTTCTGTAAAACTGACGACAAACGACGACAAAAACCCAGTGAAGCCATGTTTGTGACCAGGCCTCTTCCTTTACACGTTCTAACACATTACATGAGTGTGTACTGAAATGAAGGAAACTGCATAATAATCTGGTTTCAAAGACTGTTCTCACAAAGACCACAGAATAATCCAGGGTGATTTAATCATTTGGTTCAGTTGACTGGAGGCCGGACATGACATAACAACAGAACTCATCCAGTACCTCTCTTCAGCAGATTCCTGGACTGCATGTCAACATGAGCCACGTCCAGCAGTGAGGCCGCTCCACCAGTGTCTTCTGGTCTCCACAAAGTGTATGTGAATCTAAACAGGAAAAAATGACAGGAAAATTGACTGTCAAAAAGCAGGTCATTGTTCCATCCATCCATCCATTGGCCAGATTATTTTGTCTTTGGCTCAATGTCTCCAGTGAATTTGAGCTGAACAAATAAAACTGACTCGACTTGGTAAATGATCTGTTTATCCATTGGATTAGAAGATTAGAAGATTAAAGACAACCTCCTCTAAGTACTGACTGTCACTGTATTTGCATTTATCCACACCAAGGAGTATGAAACTCCTCAGTAACTGGATTATAATATACTAAATATTATTTTCTTCATTATGAAGAAATTAATTTGAAAAATACCTGAGACTTTTAGGGTTTCCTTCCTGTAGAGTTCTCCTGCAACAAATAAAAATACAGATAAAGGTTTAGTTTCAATAGATTACTGTTTAAATGATGTTACGTAGAATAAAGTTCACCTTGATGTTCAAACACCGCTCTCCTCTGAAGCTGACTCTGCATGTGAGGAACCCCAACCTACCATCAGTGTCACACAGAGTACTTGTTAACGCACTGAACCATTTGTCTTCAGTCATATAATAATAAGCATTATCTCCTATAACAACTGGATTGTTGGGGGTCAACAAGTGTTGTTATGGTGCAGAAAAATTGTTGCCTGCGCTCACATTTACACCGTAAATGTTATAATTGTACGGGCAGAGTCGTGTCACTGCAAATTGCTGCTTTAACTCAAATGCTACCTTTATGGGCCTCACAGTTTAAACGGTACATTTTTTTTAACTGTGCTAAAGACTTGTTGGAGCTGAGGCGGCTTCAACATGGCTGATTTGTCCATTAAATAGGTTTAAAATCCTGGAAATAAAGAAATGTGAATGCTAATACAGTAAGAATAGAGCTGGATGCTAACGATAATAGAAAGTACCAACCGAGTCTGGGGAAGTGTTTTACGGTGAACAAGTTATTAAACTTTATCAGCAGGGTGTATTTTCTTCTCAGAAGAGAACATTCAGATTTCTTTGACTGGTTACTATACTGATACTGAGTTCTGTAGGAAGGTAGTTTACCATATGTAAGCTAAGGCTGCTAAGCTAAGGCTGCTAAGCTAACTATCCCTGTTTATTTAGTGAGTTAGCTTGTATACACCAGGTCTGGTGGTGAAATTGGAAACAAAACTTTGAAACTATGAGTTGTAGAGAGAAAAAAAAACGTTAGATGCCAAACAGACAACATAAAATGAATTATAAATGAATTAGCATACAGCACATTGGGTAAAAAGCACAACTGTATGAATGGAATGAGACTGGACCGCAGCAAATACTAACATGATTTTGAAAAAGATATTGTAGCAGTTTGTGACCTGGTGTCAAAAACATCCATCAAAATCCTCAACTGTTTAGAATCAAATAATGGATATAAACAGAAACAAGTTGTTTTTTTTAATCCATCAAAATCCTCAACTGTTTAGAATTAAATAACGGATATAAACAGAAGTTTTTTTTTAATTGTCTCAGAGCATCTTGACTTACTCCTGAACAACAGAGTTGTTTTTCACACCTTAAAAAAAACAATGTCTGGAGCTGAGCGAGGGAATAAAGCTTCTTAAAGTGGTTTTGTGGTTTCCATGGGATTGGTGTGGCCAGACTGCACGGTTTATGTAGGACTAGAAAAAACCTCAGGGAGTTTAGATAAGACTCAGTGACAAAGTGAGAACGGCTCTGTTGGACAGACTGTTGAACGACATCCACCAGAGAGGAAAGGCCCCGAACCAGGCCCAGGAAGGAGAAGGATGGAGGAGAAGGAGGAAGAGGAGGCCTGGAAAGGGTGTTTGACTGTTTGTGTCCCTGCTGCTGGAGGGACGACGCCCAGTACTTCACCACACACACATGCACAGACACACACACACACAGGAAGCTGATTTGTTGGGCAGCCAACTGGGTTTCCTGTGGTTGTGGCAAGACTACCGCCTGGACTGGACTACTGTCTTCCCGCTTTAATCACCTCCACTCTTTTTCTGTTGTTTTGTCTATTCTTAGTCTCCACCTCTCCACCGACCACTCCTCTCTCTCTCTCTCTCTTCCTCACTTTTCTGTGCCAACTGTTTACATGTCCCCACTCTTTCGTTTCCCTGCTTCATTTTCTTTCCCCCTTCTTTTCCTCCTCCTCTGTTTTTGTTATTTACTCAAAGGGGCGACTGGACCCAAGTTAGGACGCCACACCCTTGCTCCCCATCCTCCAAAGGCACATGCCAACCCACTCCCACTCCACTCACCACAGTCGGTAAAAAAAAAAAACACACACAAACAGTCACACGCTGTTGTTTCTTGCAGCTACTGGATGAAAGAACGGTCAGGGAGGAGGCACTTTAGTCACAACCCACTACAAAGACTCCGTCTCTGCAGTAATCAAACTGCTGCAGCCGCAGTAATTGTTGAGGTCTTCTAAATTTCTCACATCAATTGGAATAGTGTGGCCTTCTCGCTTGTACTACAACCAGTCACATTTCTCCCGACTGACGGAGGAATGTGACCGTCTGCGTGAAGTTCACACAGCTTCTTCACAATTAAACAAACAACAACGGTGTCTGGTAAATAAAAATAAATAAATAAATGTTGCAAAGCATTTGTAATGAGATTGTGTGCATTTAAACCAGGTATTTACACCTCATTTAAATGTTGAAGAAGGGAAAGAACAGACGCTACTGAACCCCAACATAAAACAACATCAGTGAAATACTGACATCCATTGGTTGTGTTCACATCACGTCAGTAGCACAACAATACCAGGAATTTATAAAATATTTGTTTATTTGACTTAAAATATTATGTCACATCAAGTAAAAAAAATTATGTTTTTTTTAAATTGTCTGTTCAGTTGGCCGTGTCAACTGAGCAGAAATCTTTATTTTAACATTACTTTTATTTATGTTTTCCTTTGTTTTTACTGATTCGTTGTCTCTCATGGAAACATTGTCTGATGCGAATACTTTTTTTGTTAAATACAGAACAACTTGTTTCACTTTTAGGCTTAAAATATTTTTTCTGTTAATGAGAAGAAAATAAAACTGGCTGTGAACATTTTCCTGCTTGCTGTCCTCACTGTGGTTTGGCATGGACTTGGGTCTAAACACTGAGTGTATATAACACTGTCCTTTGGTTCACTGCATATTAATGGAGTATCAGTACACATCAGTGCACAAGTGAAAATCAAATTGTTTGTTTTTTAAAAAATAGTATCGAGTCCATATGTGGCAGACAATAAAACAAACCCAATCATTTTGCATTTTTTTAGCCCATTTTCACCAACATTATTCCGACACAATGACTGGGCTGTTTTCCCATTGTTCACTAATGCAATACTGCAAGAAAAGAAGCTCTATATTTTCTTCCAAACATCACTGATTGGTGAGAAAGGTCTCTAGTTACACTTTATGGAGGTGTACTGTATACAGACGCAGTACTGATGGTCGGCTCGGGCTGATATTCAGTTACTGTTATTCTACCTAAAACTGTGCCTTTGAAAGGATATTGTCAGAGAACACACAGAGCTTTAAGATCTCAGCCTTTTACTGTCAGAGATAAGAGCTGAGGATTAACCGATGATTGGCTGCGCGCTCTTCCACAGTGTGAGGCTGATGTGGCACATTTCACAGAGTCAAAGTAAGACGTTTCCTCAAAGATAAAGGGACTTAAAAGTGAAGCCACTTTAAAGACAAACAGAAAATTCAGTTTAAAGAAGCAAAATAAATTTCCTCCTCCTTCTCCCTCTCTTCACCGACCCGTCCTAATCTCTGCCATGAGCATCGTTGACACAAACCCCTCCCTCACTAATCAGTTTGTTCAAAGAAATTTGATTCTTTCTCTGCTTTCATCATGTTTTTTTTCCCATCCTCTTAACTCCTGAATCTCTCTCCTTTAATCCCCCGTGTCATGTTCCTGGAGCGGGAGGCTGAGTCCACCTGGAAGCAGAGGGACGATATGTTAGAGACACAGTCATCTCAAATGGAATTATTTCCCTATGTCCTGATTACCGAGGGCCTCGTTGGTAACGCCCCCTGCTGCGATGTGAGTGGTACTGTTGGGGGGGTCGACTGGTGTTGTGTGGACCTGGGCCGTGGCTCTGTGGGTGAACGTGAGGGTGAAAGTCGTGACCATCGCCTCGTCTCCAGCTTTTCTCTTGTGTTCCACACTCGCCTCGGTCTCTCCATCCTCCTCTGTGTGGAGGCTGTCCCATCGTCTCTCCTCTCCCCCTCCCCCTCTCCCTCCAGTGCTGTCTTCCACCAGAGTGCCAGTCTTAACACAAACACATTTGTAGTGAGTTGTCAAAGCAAAAGTTCTGAATGTGAAGTGAAAGTGAACTACAGGGTGGCAGCTGGAGCGCCCATGGAGCAGTGTGTGGGGACGGTGGTATTATTATTATTAATCATATTAATAATAATAATAAATTAACAATGATAATTGTTATTATTATAATTAATCATACTAATATAAACTTTATTGATCCCATATTTGTGAAATTCTCGTGTTAACAGCAGATTTGCTGCGACAGGCACCAAGTATGTGGTTCCTCTGGGAATCAAACCCTCTCTCTGCTCCCGACTCAGGCGTGCTAACAGCTACACTATGAAACCGTTACTGTTTCCTTTTGGTCTGTTGTAACTGTAAGGTGTTCAGGGAGCAGTGTTATTGGCTGCACTGTTTCAGTGCGTTGAGAGGCAGGCGGGCAGAGGAGGTATGTGCTGGAGAGACTAAACATCAGGCCTGAATCCAAAGAAAAACCAAACCGGGCCCTCAACCATACCACATAGCGCCACCACTACTCTCACGCACACACGAGCTCTGTCCTCCGCACACACACACCCACACGATATCCCCACAATTCTCTAGTAATGATTGGTGTCTGTGTCTGGCAGAAATGAAACGCTAAGGTATAAAGAGCGCAGCCTTCCATCTTTGGAACCAGAAACATCCTGGTGAGAGCCACAAGGGTTGACGTGGGGGAAAGAAACAGACACAAATCACAGCCTCGACACCAACACGGCCTGAGAGAAAAGTGTTCTCAAAAAGTTGTTTATCAATATCTGGCCATTTTAACCACGTGTACAACACAAATACTAATACTTTCAAACCCAGATACAGGACATTTTCACATATGCTTCAAAATCAAAATAATTCAGATCAACTTTTGTCACTGAGGTGAAACTGTGAAATTCTGCACTGGAGGAAGTGGAAAAAATGTTAGATTGTTAAACTACTAAAGAAGTATTTTGTCATCAAATACTTTATGCCAAATTTTACTTTTTTCCTTGGAATTTTAACAGATTTTTTGTTTAATCGTTTGTTATGTTTGAGCTGCAAAACATACTTGTTATCTTTAGGAAATCGTAGCGTCTTCTACAGCTGGAATCTTTATTTAATTTAGCACATTTAAAGACCTAATTAGTTCATTACCACTGACAGCAACACTGTTGAATATGCTCAGAAGTTGGTTTCAATTATTCTTTCTGAACGAAAGGAAACAAGACGGCTACATGAACAGAAACAGGGCCAAAAGCTGACGGGAGATAGAGAATGATAGGGAATGACTGAGGGGAAGGGGAGCAGAGGGAGGGGGGAGACGGGGGAGACAGGCCTGTAATCACTTAGTCTTGTTGTGTGTCTTAAAATAGATCTCCCCCGGCCTATAAACAGAAAGCTACTATTACTAGCGCACTGACGAGGCAAAGTCTCGGGCCCAAAAGTGCACGCCGACTTTTGTGTGGGTGCACACGCACACTGTGGCATGCACCAAGGCCGCAGCACACATGGAGCTGGTTACAGCACAGCCCTCTGGGTAATGTGGTTCCTTGAGGGACACCAGGAGACTACAACCGCAGATCACATTTTCAGATTGTGATGTTTGTTCTCTGTTCAAGCTACATTTGCATTTTCATCAGGTTTTCATCGGGGAGTTGTGATCAGAGCGAGATCTTCATGTCTGTGTTCACAGACCGAGTGGAAAACACACAAACGCAACCACTGGAGGACGGAAATAAGACACAGCATCATTTCACTTTGTCAAATCCTACTGAGTTTGTGCCTCCGTGTTGACGTCTTGTATCAAATTTGCACATGGTGGTTGTCGGCCTCGAACCACCAGGCCACCAACATGCCCCGAAAACAATGCCGGATTTCTGAGCTCAGGTCAAAATGTTTGTCTGTATCTGACCTTTGTGTAACCAGGATGGTCTCGGTCTATTTCCAAACCAGCGCTGGCTGCATAATTATGGAACAGAAATACAGCACAGAAGAAACAATCCCAGACAGGCACGAAACAAAAGAAAAGTATTTAATCACATGAAATCTGAAAAAAAAAATTGTCAAATTCTTAGGCATTGATGTTAATAATTAATTTGTGATTTTTTTTTAAATTAATAAAATTATTCAGATATTAAACTGGAGCTAAAGGCCAGAACTGGACAGGTCAAAACTGGACAGTTCCATCAGTGCATCTTTAATCATAATGAATGATTATTGTAAATAATAGCGATAATATTAACACTAATTACAATTATGATCACGATAATAATTCTATATTAGACAGAACAGGTAAGTCACTTTTTAATAAAAGAAAAACAACTGTAATACTAGTTACGAAAAGTACACGATAACATCTAATATTTCATTTGTCTGTCATGTCATGTCTCTAGTCTCACTCACTCATGTCTCACCTGTCTGTCTCTCTCTGTCTGCAGGTCCTGCTCTGCTCCTATGACGTTGAGCTCCTGCGTCTGGTCTGGACTCCAGGACTCGGCCTCTCTTCCTGCAGATTTCTGTAAGTTTCTCTCTCAGGAGCAGAAACGAGGACAGACACGAGGCCTGAGAGCACAGGTGAAACACACAGTTTTCCTTTTATTATATATACAACGAATAAAATCCAAATGTGACTGAGTGATGGACAGACTTCTCTTCTGATCACACAATTGCCGGTTTGAAACCCAGCATCGCTGTAGTGTCATGAACAAACACCAAAAATGTGTCGTCCGCTACCAACATTTTGAAGATACTTTAAAAGCGTTGACATTGGCTGTTAGAAGTGCACTGTGCCATATTATCGCTTGAATTGAATTAAAAGAAAATAAACAAATAAAAGTTCCTGTATCTGTCGTACAACCATCAATTACTCACGTCGTTGTCCAGCAGCAGGGGACGCTCTGCACCACCATGTGCCAGCAGGTATTTGGAGTGGAACAGTTGTCCGTCGAAGATGTGCCAGGGCATTAGGGCAGCATTGGGCAGCGGGGAGCCGCTGGCACAGTTAGCTCCCAGCAGAAGGTTCAGACCTCGGACGTAGAGAGATCCCAGCTGCACCGCACGACTGCAGATGTAGGGCAGCTGAGAACACAGGAAGGTTAGAACACTTTGGTTTTGTATTCATCTTTATCAGAGGACTGGTGATTCTTGAAACAACAAAGACACGTGTCAAACTCAAGGCCCGTGGCCCAAATGTGGCCCGACACATCGCTTTATGTGGTCCATGATGATAAAAGTTTTATGCATGATTTTTATTTTTCTGTCTTGAAAAGCAATTCTAATCAAGCGTAGATTTATATTTTTTAAGCAAAAACACACTCAGACAGCATGTACAAACTACAACTTTCTGTGACCAGTTTATAACAAACATTTGACTAAAACCAACCAACACCATCACGCTCACAGAATCAAGTGCTGTGAAGACAAATCTGCTTCTTTGGGACCATCAATAAACCTCTATCTGAACGTCTGCGCCTCATCTGACCAATCAAAACACTGATAATGACCATTACAGTCAGTAAAACGAGAGGGGAGCACAAAGAAGACCCTGACGGAGGACAATAAAGAAAAGAATAATGATGGAGGATGGATGCCGATGATAACAGCAGGCAGATGTTCTCCGTGTGTGTTTTCTGCCGTCACCTGTTCCCTGGAACCAAGCACTGATAACAGGGATTACCTGTATACACACACACTCACACACACACACTCACACAGAGAGCCCAGCCTGCCACCTGCTTCCAGTCAAACACAGCTTCACCTTCAGAAAACAATGAAGTACTCGACGGAGACACAAAAGCTCGGCTGAAGCACACAAACATCACACAAAAGGGAAGGAGAGAGAGAAGAGATCGAGAGCAGGATGAAGAGACAGAGGGTGAGAGAACAACAACTACGTCATGAGGAAGAGACAAAAGAGGGACAGAGAGACATGCAGTGAGAGAGAGAGAGAGTTACAATTACAGCTCAGCCAGGCCGCGTGATTGGACTACTGTTTATAGTAGTTAGTATTGACCAACATCTGTTTGACATGGTTTTACTGTTCTTTAAAGTTTTAGATTAAACAGAGCTAAATGTTAGCCAGAGGGCAGCAAAATTAGCCTAGAAGCAGGTAAAATATTAGATTTTTAATAGGTAACAACTTAGTCAAAAAATAAAACTGCTTCAAAGCTGAGAGATTGTTAAAAGTTAGCTACGGAAATAGCTGACAAAGCTAGCATTGACAAAGAGAACCGAGGGATTTCTGAAAAAAAAAAATTAAATCAGGCTAAAAAAGACTTAAATGTAGGATACAAATAGGGCAAAAAAAGAAAATATGTACTGAAGTTTAGGCTTTCAAGTTAGCCAAAATGGCTACAAAGAGTGTAGCCCTGATAAATAACACAGTCAAAGGTTAGGAAAAATAGCCTTGTTTGTGTGTGTGTGTGTGTGTTTAAGTAATCCCTACAGTAGTTGCTCAGTAAACTCCCCCCTCCCTGCAGCTCTCTACTTCTTTCAGACAGCATAATCAAATCAACGCCCAGCCCTAATTATTGTGTAGCAAACAGACAGGCAGCAAAAATACAAATTACTAGGAGTAAGTATGGTAATTAAGCTGTAAAAATAAATGGGGCTACAACGAGGCAGCGAACAGCACGGACGTTTTCCCACAGAGCGGTGAAGCGCAGGAGACCGCGTTGTTGCTGCCCTGACAATTTCAGGGTCTCTGCTGAGTTTTGATTGGATGTTAATTCACAGCTGTAGTCATGAATATGCAGGCGCAGCAGAGAGCACTTTATTAGCATTGTGTTATCTACAGGAATGGTACCGATCACATATTTAAATGGACCTTAAATACAACTACACTGCATTTTACAACATTCTTAAATACATTCTAAATTATTATGAAACAAAGGCATTTGGGTGATGTCATATGTGGGTCAAAATGAAAAAAAAAACATTAAAAAAATACAATTCCATTGAAGTTTTGTCTTCAATGAAAATCTGTTCAAATATTTAAACTTTTGATTTAGCTTCATCTGATTTTGTTTTGTCTTCAATGAAAATCTGTTCAAGTATTTAAACTGAAAGAACATTTGAAAAGAATTCAGTTTCAGTCCTAAGACTGTAGGTTGTAAACTGGTGTGAAAGACGTTTTGTCTTTTCTAATTTTGATACAAGTTAGCAGGTCTTTGACGGTTGATTAATTATTTTCCCACTAACCTTGATCTGCTGGAGGTCCTGAGATGATCTCTGTCCCAAACAGACACACTGACTCAGGTAAGCATCCACATCCTCCTGAGACACAGACGTCACCTGATAAAACACACACATAGAGAAATTAAATTAAATTATTTCATTTAAGGCACACATGTCAAACTCAGGCCCGGGGGCCAAATCTGGCTCACAGTGTAATTATATTTGGCCCGTGAGATCTTATCAACTGTGTACTAGAGTTGGCCCAACAGTATGTAGCCTCTATATACTGGCATATATATTTGGCCTGTGAAGAAAATATTTAAATTAAAAAGAACCTGAAAGGCTACAGATAAAAAGACATAATAGGAAACAAATATATTTAATTTCTCGTGTGTTTATAATATTAAGCTTTGGTTGTTCCAGATCTAACGTTTACGCAAAACTAAAGTTTGTTTCATATGAAAAAACTTCTACATAACAGATCTGGAGAGAAGGGAAAACACGAACAATTGCTGTTAATTGTTAATTGCTGTTTTCAATAAATTTGTTTTAAATTTTGGTTTAAAATTTAAGGTAAAACATCATTAAAACCTTGGTCATGAGAGGGAGTTGGGGGTGATTTGCATTGACTACAGCAATAAAAACACAATAAACAGAAAACAGACACGACGGACGAGGTAAATATTTGGTAAATATATATAGTCAGAAAGTTCGACCTTTGTGTGGCTGTATTTGTTTTGTCTGCTCCCTGTGTAACAACTCCACCGGGAAAGACACAATGCTAAATACAGCAACTGTGGCTGCTCACTCCTGTGTTCATAACAAACAAACCCTGCAGCTACTGAATAGAAGGCGAGCGAGCGCGCAGCCTGAATGCAGCAGTAATGAGACAACAACGGCTACTGTTGTCTGCCGTGTCTTTGATTGTCCACTTGTCTAACAGGCTGCTGCTCTGACTGCTGCATTTGAATGACTTTTTTTTCACTGTCTGGATGAAATGTCTGCAAACTGTTGACATTTTGCTGCTCAGAATTCAGTGGTGCCGCAAAAAAAGGCTTTAGAGGTACGTAGCTGCGAGTCAGCCAACGACACGGTACGTAGAGAAGAAAATAGCAGTTAAAAATAAGCTAAAGAGTACTTTAAACCAGTAAGTCCCCAAGATGGGGGGTGGGGTCTCCAGAGTCAACAGGCAGGTGCAACAAGGCAAATTATTTCAACTAAAATATTTTTTCATAGTCTTGACACATCTGTGTGACACTGCACAGATGTGTGTTTTTTTTCGTCCAATGAGAGTATCAGGTTTGTGGTGGTTACAGTGTTTTAATTTTTTTGAAATTTGAAGCAATAGCTGTGAATGTGTAAATGCTGGGGGGAGGAGGGAGGGGGACCACTGGCTTAAAGAATATGAACAGAGAATAATATCCAAACGTTCATCAAGGAGAAGAAAATTCCAACTGTTTTCCAAGAAATTTAGTTTTAACAGCTTTAACTTTTGTTTAATTTCCTGCCCCAGGGGGACATGATTTGAATTTGATTTTTTCACAAATTACCACCATTTGAAATAAAAATAGGGTTACAAGAAGATGGAAACCACTGCAGAGCACTGCTTCTCTCAGTCAATTTGTTGCAGAGATTATAAATCATTCTCAATAATTCCTGTTTGTCTTGTGTCCAGTGATGCAGTATCCTCCACTAACATCGTCCAAACGTCTGATGTCGGCTCTGATTTCAGATCCATCAGCCGGCGTCAGTGCCAACAACGTATAAACAACAAAAATCCTCTGCTATTTTCACATACTTTGCACAATCACGAGGGCTGGATCACAACGAGCACACATGTTTGTACTTTGCAATTTACAACCACAACAAAAACAGAGCAGAAGTGAAGTGAATTCAAGCTCTTTTGAAATATTCAAAGCTCTTGTGTGTGGTTTTCGGAGCTCTTGTTGACATATGGGCTTCATTTAAAAAGCCCAGTGTCTGTGGCTAAACTGGCCGCTCAGTGGGTGATAATGGTTGACATCAAGCCACGACAATGGGACACATCACAGACGTCAACAAGTTTCACTTCACATCACAAGGTCACAAAAGAACTAAATCACTGTTGTGAGCGTTGCAGATGCAAATCCTAATTGAAAAGCTGACGTGTGTAGTTAATTCGTTGTAAATTACTTTAAGTCTTTAAACCTCTGTTTACAACAAATCTTGAACAAACACACACTGACATTATCTTGGCGAAAATGTCTGAAAACAAACGTGATACCATTGTGTTCAACCACAACATTCGAAGACTGTAGATTAGGCCAAACATGCAGACATCAATCATCTTCCGTGAAGCCATCACTTTGAATGAAAACACATCTAATGTGATTCAAAACTTTGAGAAACAACAGGGTTTTGTTTTGTTATTATTATTAAATAAAACATAAATTAGCAACAAAATAGTTAGCTGGCAACTGAACAAAAAGGGAACAATTTGTCAAATATGACTAAAAGATGATCAAAGAGTGCACTAACTTTATGGCCATGATAGAAAAAGAATTATGTGAAATTTGACATCAAATTTTACAATAAAAAGTGTAAAGAAATGAACCATGGTTGGCTAAATATAGTGAACGGAACCCCAAATATTAGCCTGACGATAGAACTAGCCTAGCCCAAAACTAGCAAAGATAACCATTGGAAAAAAAGGGGTTAAAGTCAATCACAGATAAGATAATTTAGCAAAACATTGTCACATGAACGCTAACAAACACAGGTGGTAACAGATAACATTACCTGTCTGACAATATAGGTCACCAAACACAGGGCAGCCAGCAGCGACACCTCAACGGTTCCATGCAGATCAGAAAATTCTTGGCAGTCGAAAATGGCAAGAAAGGTCATCAAGCGGAGGGAACTAACGTCAGAACCAGCGCCGAACCACAGCAAGTCCAGACTGGGACGACCGTCTACAAATGTCAAAGTGTTGAGAGTGTGGTTGGATGATGATGTCGGTAATGTAAATGTCCCAGTTTGAACTGTTTTGTTTTTAAGCTCAGTGACAGATACCGTACGTGGCAGGCTGAGCTGAGCAGGTGGAACTAAGTCCGGTTCCTTCAGAGGGTTTCCCGGGTAAACAAACCATTCACGAATCACTGGAGGGTCAACAGAGCTGCCTGAAAACACAAAAACCTCATGAGTTTATTTTCCCTCTACATCCTTGTGTTGTTCTGGACTTCACAAAACTTTTACTTTTTTGGGGAATACCAAAGTGAAGTAAAAAAACATTGTTGTTGTTTTTAACCATTAAAATGTCAAGTGAATGAACAGGAGATTAATCGCTTGTTCATATCAGCAGCAATTCCTATAGAGATACTAATTTAAAGATTGTTTTCTGCTGGTGTGTGGATCTGTGAAGTTTTTTTCTCCAGTTAAAGGAAGTTTCTTTTCTTCCCGTTATCACATAAGTGTGATCTGATTTTTAAAACAAATTGTGCTCTTTGTTGCCTTGAACTACAGTGTGTTAATTATAAATATGCTGTCATATTGTGCTCTTTGTTGCCTTGAACTACAGTATGTTAATTATAAATATGATAAAAACTGTCATATCAATTTGTTTCTTTATATGTATTCTGTATTTTTCAAATAAATAAGACCAAAACATTCTGCACAGCACTCCACTCTACAGTTCCTCTCAGTCCTACCGTCAGAGCCCAGGAGCAGTCCGTAGATGTTCCGTCTGCAGGGTTTGTAGACCAGAGCCTGCGGTATCAGTTCAGAATCCTCCTCATCCTCCAAAGTGTTGCTGCATTCAATGACTCCCTCGCACACAACAAGGTAAACCATAAAACCCTCTGTTGCTACATGCTTCTCTCTGCATGCCTGCGGAAACCACACGGCAGATAAATTACGGCCAATGTGACAGAGAATTTCGGGCACTTACACAACACTGAGTACATGTTGGCGAAACGTACCTTAAATATTTCTGGACTGACGTATTTCTGGAAGGCACAGGCAGAGGGGCGTACAGAGACGTCATCTCTGTCAAGTGCTTCCTGTCCAGGTAGTAAATACGACTTGATCCCTTTCTTCAGCAGCTCTCTCTGAGAATCGGATAAATCCAGAGCCTGCAGGATGTCACCCAGCTTCGTCTCCTCGCTGCCCCACAAAGATCTCACAAATTCAGATACTGCCAGGACAAGCTGCCCCTTAGCATTGTAGGGCAACATGGAATGCTTTTCCCTGGGAAACAATTATGGTCAGAACATAATGTTAGAACACAAAGATGTGTGTCGAATTTTACATTTTTGCTGCCAAAAGTGACAGAAAACATTAAGTAATAAGATACAGAATATGTGTCATTTTGAATCACATCGAGAAGAATTTTTTCATGCCATGGTTCGTAACACAGCAGAAATAAAAGGAAAAGCAATATATACAATATAGAATATATACAATTCAGATAAATATAAATAAATAGATATAGATAAAACTATGTACAAAAACTAGTTATGGGAATGCATTTATTGACCAGCTATAGAAAACATTTTATATGGACTTAGTGACACATTTGTATAGATGTGTATGCATCAACTACAATACATACAAACCTCATTACCTGTGTGTTGCCAGTGCTCTATTCCTGATGTGCTGCATCTGCTCCTGTGATACCACATCATTACCAAGTATACAAGCCAGCAGTGGCAGCTGGTTAACAGTCAGTCCAACAGCTTGGCAAAACTTCTGTCTGTCGTACAGGATGGTGGTGAGGCTGTTTATTCTCAACTTCTCCACCGAAAAGTAAGGGGCACTGAAAAAAGACACATAAAACAAACTGGGTCTTTAGATGTCATTAGAGGTTAAATGTCCCAATGTTTGATTTTAAAGTTAGCCTAGAAATTACAAGCCAAGATAACAGCTACTGCTTTGATCAACATTTGTAAAAACGGTAATAGAAAATAGCTGCAAAAAAAGGGTAAAGAACAGTTTACAATTTGTGTGTTAAAATTAGTCTGTAAACATAATTCACAGTGAAATTAGAATTAGAAAAATTTGAAAAAAAACCCTACAAAATAAAAATAACACGATCTGTTAACCCTATAAAATAAAAATAACACGATCTGAAAAATAACTCACCTGTTGTATATAATAAAATCTGAGTCCTGTCCCAGGATTCCCATGCAGCCATGCTCATGGGCATAGTTGGCAATTTCATGGTCAGCCTCAGTCACTGAGCAGAACACTTCCTGACCCAATGACCTGTGGAGGAAATCTTAAAAATTTAGTTTATTATTTTCTATAGTTTTTATAATTTATATGAATGATTACCTGAGAGCGAAGCATGAGAACATTGACAGACCAGAGGGCAGACAGAAAAGCTCTTTATCAGGCTGCTCTCCGTGTGTCTTTATGTGACGAAATATTTTAGCAATTTCCCCGTTTACTCTGCGCCTCCTCTTCACCTGTAGACGCACAGCAGGATATTCATCACTACTTTATCAAAAGTGGAATGAGAGTCTTGGAATACATACGATATTTTAAAATACTAATAAACAAAATTTTGAAATGAAGTAAAAAAAAACATGATAGAATGTTAGTGTGTGTGACTTACCCATTCTTGCCTTTTTTTTTCTTCCACCACGCCATCAAAGATGAACACCAGTCGGATGCCTGCAGATTTAAAGGCCTCCACCCAGTTCCTCAAGATATCCACGTATTCCTTCCACTGACCTCCACAAACCCAGTTCTTACATCTGTACCAATGTCTCAAACAGGCCATCCCATCCACAACCAGTGTGGGACCTGGAAGGGAAATCCAAACATATGAGGATGAAGAGTAGCAGGACAATTTTATAGCAAATATCATGTCCCCTTCACGCATTATGGGAAAAAGTAGTACACTATATAATATATAATATAACGTAACATAAAGTATTTTAAATGTACATCATTAAAAATATCACCAAAATGGAAAAAGGTTCCTGTTACCTGCACTTGTGGCTGTGTCGGTATTCTGGACAACATGCTGTGCAGCTAGACTCCTCAGGTTCACAGCGGTACACACGTCTGGGCAGCAGTTGTAGATAAAGCCCTGAAGACCTTTGACACCCATGTCTGCAGTGAAGAGGAGCAGTATAACAATCACATAACAATCACTAAAATTAACCTAATTGTGAGGTCAAAATATTAAGGCGACATCTCAAGTATCCCAGTTCAACACTGAATCAGTATGGAAATGAATGCTAACAGTTAGCGTAGCCTCCAGCCGATAAAATCCATGAATTTCGACGCAGCTGCGAGTTATGTCTTCACAGACCAACGCTAATATCAATGTACATCTGTAAGTGTGTGTATTTTAGTGTAAGTGTGTAAAATCTCAAGTTAAATAGAAGACGGGAGAACAATTCCTTACTGCTATGCTATCAACTGAGCATCCATAGTAAACAAACGTCACTTCCTGGTTTTTACGCTCTGCTATGCTATCAACTGAGCATCCATAGCAAACAAACGTCACTTCCTGGTTTTCACGCTCTGCGTGTTGCGTCATCACGTGAGTAAACGTCCCTCGCAGTCGACTGTCAGGTCAAATTAGGACGTGTTTGATAAAAAAAAGAGAGATTTTTATTTAAATATATGGATTTATTTAAATCAATCTGAGGACATGACGAAGTTATTTTGGATACGGAAGAATCTGTCTGTCTGTTTAGCTAATGAGCTAATAGTACCAGATGATATGGATAAAGTAAACCATTCATTTAGAACTAACAGCATATAAATTGCAAACGTCATGTGTTTACTTTGGACCCAAACCACCTAAAGTGTATATATAAGGAATGATGCAAATAAATTAAACCAGTTTGATGTGATATTGTTGTGATATAAAAGCACTGTTTTGATGTGATATTGTTGTGATATAAAAACACCACATATACTACAGTAAACCTTGACTTTTGGACAGTAGAATTAGTACTACTGGCATCACATTGTATAAACAAACATTCTTGTGTGTCATGAATGAGAATGAACATTTGGGGGTTTTGTGGGTCCCATCCTGCCGTAATAACTCTCCAGGCTAGGATCAGAGACAGCCTAATTGCTCTCCAAGCTCTTCTGGAGAATGGAGGGTCACAAGCTATTAGGTCTACCTTCTTAACACAAAGCACCCCCGTCCCTTCAGTTCTATTGTCTGACCAGAGCTGGAATAAAGAAAGGGGACATATGCTGGCTGTCAGTCCAGCTGTCAGCATCTGTCGTTCCCCAGCCAGATGCTCTATGGACTGGGAGGACAATCCACCCCTCCCGGACAACTGATCCTCAGGAAGGGTGGAGCTTAGTTGTAAATGTGCACTGAATGATTGTATTGAAAAGTTATGACCAACAGACTGGTGAAGACCACATAGAGTCAGAACTTGGCCCACAAATTGCAGACCTCTTTCTTTGTCAGGACTTTTTATGTCATTTTATTCCACTTTTTCTTTAGGAACCAAGGCCGTAGATGTGTACAGATGTTCGGTCAACATCTGCTCTTGCCGTTATTCTCTTTACCATGTGTCTGCAAAGCCACAGATTTATATTCAAATTGAAGAGTGGTGAAACACCGGAGGACCAGTCAGATCTTAGTAATTAGAGATATAACTCTTCTGACATTAAAAGCTTCTTTTTTTTTGTTTTTGTCGATTTCATACACATACGTTTAACATTTACGGTGTCTAACAGACTAGTCAACTTCACAAAGATGCACTGCTCACTGTACTGTATTTAATAATGGTTGTTTGCTGAGGCTAATGGATATGTTGTACCTCGACTGACAAAGTATTTGTCATTTTGACGGAAATAAACTTTACAGTGCCATAACAGTCATCAGTTCTCCATTGTTGTCCACTGAAGTGTTATCTGACAGCAGTGGTTACATTGAGTAATAACACCATATGTGACAAAGCCCGTCATTTCCACTCATAACTTCTTTGTTTCTAAAAACACCAACTGGGAATGGGATCGGAGTTATGTCATCCTGCAGTTGTCAGTGTTTGGATTTCTTGACTGAAGACATTGAACCTTTTCAATTTCTCTCCCCCCTCCCTCATACTCTGACCCATCCTTCTCTTCTTTAATCTCCTCCTTCTTTTCGGGTTCCTCACCCCCCACCCCTATTGCCTCCATATCTCCCTCCCCTCCCTCCCCTCCCTGCTCTTCCTGACCAAAGCTTGACTCAGGAGAAACAGAGGCAGATGTTCCAGGACCACAGGACTGCCCTCGGCCCTACCCCCAATACCTCCCATTTGTACTGGATCAGCAGTTAACCCCCGGAAAGAATTGACCATACAAGCATGCACACACACACATACAAAGAGCACTGCTGCCCATATCTGTAGCTGGCTCAACAGTTGTCTGACTGAATGAACAACACTCAAATTCACACTGAGCGCTGCCCAGATCCCCTCAGTGTCCCTGATAGTAGCCACCCTGGGGTCAGGCCTTGTGTCAGTGTCCAGGGCCCAGGGTCTCTCTGGGCAGCTGGTCTGGCTAATCCTGCTGCTGGAGGCCACTGGTTCTCAAACTAAAGGCTAAGGACCCCCAGGGGGGCACAAAGCAGGGAGCTCAGAGCAGGCAGTGCATGGTTTGTTCAGAGCATGGACTCTTGTTTGCTTACTTGCCTATTTGGTTTGTTTGAATCCAAATTAAACATTGGCTGATGTGGAGGAACGGTAATCATCCCAGATCAGAGCCCTTTTTTCGGTGGTCTGCCAACAAGTGGGTCAGGTGTGCTGTGTGTAATATGGGCCTGTGGTTTGAGTAGTCACCTCCAAATCATCTACTGTATGTAGAGGAATGATTAAATCCTAAGAGAAATCCATGTTGTTTATAAAAACTGGGTGGGGCTATTTCAATATGGAGGCAGTTGTTTTTATTCTATTTTTTTAAAAGTTTGATTCAACTGAAGGCATTGTTGATGAAAAGTCTACAGCCCATTTAGAGGGTCCAGCTGTCAATCACACATGATGTCCTGTCCTCTCTCCTCTCATGGTTATTGTTCATTTATCTCTAAATGGAGATCCGTGTTAGACATGCATTAGTTTTGACCCTCATCAGGCAAATTAGAGCTTTAAACCATAACTCAAGGTTTACTGACCACATACATTATGTCATTATATATTATATATATAATGTATTACATATATATTTTATATTATGTATATATTTATATATAGTGTATATTGTTTTGGTAGTAAAATACTCATGAAGATGGTGTTGTTGTTGTTGTTACTAGACTTCAGATACAGATCACGTACTGGAAATGTAATTAATGACTAAGAGAGTTGTTTAAAACACTATTTTTTTCCCCATGAATGGATTTTCAATATGTCAACGACCAAATTAGACTTAATTGAGGTAACAGTCGTTCTGGCTCCAATCAAATGATCCAGAGCAGAGCGAAGCTTCTGCAAATGACCAGCCCCGAGGCTGCTGCGTGTGTGTATGTGTGTGTGTGATGGTGATGATTTGGAGGTTCCCACGACGGCCATCCATCCCTTCCTTGGCAAACACACACACACACACACACACACACACACACCATATGGCCAGCTCTTAGCCACTGCATGCCTCCACTGTGATTTGGCTCAGGGTCCGTAGACATTTACCTCTACAAACGTTATGTTTATGTTTTCATAGACAGTGCGGAGAGTCAAGTGATGAAGAGGAGGAAGAGGAGGAGGTAAGAGGGGTGAGGAAGGAGAAGGTGCAGCTGAGGCTGCAGCGCAGATGAAGGAACTGTAGGAGTTACGGAGGTGTGGGTATGTGGTTGATGTTGTGGTGTTTTGGGGAGCAGATGGTCGAGACTCAAGGAGGGGCGTGTCCTGTCCTCGCGACCCTTCACAAATCACACGGTTCTCCCCTGAGGGGCTCGCGCCTCGGTCTTCAATAAGAATCAATGGGAATTACTGCGCGAGAGAAAGGGATGAATGGGCGGCGGGGCGCGAGACCTCTTCCTTTGTTGTGCTCCCCCCCTTTAATCCCCCACCCCGGCGTGTTTCAGAGCTGCGCGCATACACACACACACACACACACACAAACACTAACCAAACACACATATATACACACAAACACACGCACGCACGCAGTTACTCATACACACATATAGACAATAGGGGAGCACTCCAGTTAAACAATCGACCTCCAGTTAAACAATTTCTGAACCACACACACACACACACACGAGTACACACACATTTACAAACATGTTTGCAGAGCTATTCTTGTTAGGACTGTGCACCGACTTCCACTTGTTATCACAGTCCTAAAAGATTATTTTATCATAACCAGTTTGAGGCTAATCTGACAGCAGATTATATAATCTGATTATCTAATTGCAGTATCTACACCTCAAATCGTTCATAGACTGTAAAAGGGAATTAAAAAGCTACGTCATCATAACTGCGAAGTGACGTCCAAGGGAATGAGACCAGAGTGACTCCAGTGATTACAGAAGTATTTGAATGCGTGTTGCTGCATATTTATATACAGAGTAAACACTATCTCCTCTGGTACAGGCACCTGAGGTCAGCAGGTACAGTAAATACTAACAGTACTGCATTTGGGTACAAATAAAACAGACAGAATGAATGATACAACACTGGAGTGATTTTTTTTTTATTTTATTTTTTTTAGTTGACTATCACCTTGTACCAGCCCAACAAACCTTAAATAATAATGTTAGAAAAAAAATGTGATGTTGTGAACAATGACAACCACCAACCTTCTTTTTTCACTATAAAAATATCACTCCACTTAAAATTTGAGAAGCATCTGTGAGCAGGAGTAGCTTCACAAGTGCGTTAACATCTGAAACCAGGTGAGTGTTTACATTTTCTAGATGTTTTTGACGGATTCAAATGGCCTTGTCTCCTCCTCATATTCAATCTTTCCACGACCAAGACCCTATTCCAGAAATCGTCCTTGGAATAAAATGTCCCTAGATGCCATTTTTTAAGGACTGAAGTGAAGTCCAATTCTGAAAATGTGTTCATTCACGTCTCATTTCAGCCAGTGTTGAGGTTCTGCCTCATTAGAACCAGAGGTAGATCCTCATAAGCAGCTCTGACAAGGTGAGTGGTTATATTAGAAAGTTCTTGCAGGCTGACAATCCCAACTGCACTCACAAAGAGATCAAGGGGCGGAGTCCCCCAGTTTCCTTTGGGGGACAATTAGATAATCTCCTGGCATAAATTATGTTTTAGGGCAGAATGTCATCTTGGTGCTGAATGAGGAAGAGAAAGAAGAAGGGGGTCACTTTCCATCTCACCATGCCTCTCAGTCACGGTTTGCTGGCCTAATCAGAAAATGTGTGCCACGTCATGGTGATGAATGACTGATGGTATATTGACCTAATCCAGGGAGGGGAGAAAGAGCACCTCTGAAAGTTGCTATGAGTGTAAATAACAGGCCTTGAAGAGAAGAAGGATTTTACGCCACGCCACATATCGCAGCATTGTTGGCCATTGACGAGGAGGTGGGAGGGGGTTTGGAAATCAACTGGTAGAGAGAAATGAGCGTTCGTCCGACTGCTAAACACACATACTGGTATGTGGGAAGACCGTGGCTGGCAGGGATAATAGTGTTAATGCTGAAGGTTAAAGGCCCTTCAATCAGTCTCAAGGGCTGTGAAGAGCGTGTTAGACATCGGCTCCTCATTTATCCATATACACTGACCCAGAGGGAATTACAGCCGAGCTGGGTCAACAAACTTCTGCGGTGATGGTGGCACACCACCAGCTCTGCTGCAGCTCCGTGTTGACATGAAGGTCCTTTGTCACAGGATTAGAATGTAACAGAAGCAGCAATTTGAGCTGCTGTTTATCCACCGTGTGTGCGCCATGCTTGGAAATGTTCTGCACATCAAGGAGACTATTAAAACATTACAACTTTTTCCCCTTTTTTCCTGATCTCATTGTGATTGTGCAGGTATGGCCGACTGACGAATGTGTGGAGATAAACTCCCGTTTGCTCACGGTTCTGTCCGAACCTCTGTGAGCGCCCCCTATGGTTCTCTGTGTTTAGGGAAAAGATATGTGATGGTGTGAATAACAGAAGCAGAATTATAAGTATATAAGTTAAAAAAAACTTCTAAGAAACAGCCCAAACAGGTGATCCAAAAAAATCACAAACTTTGGAGAAAAAAAAAAGTTTAAAATGAAGCTAAAATCTAGACAAAATGGCTTTTAGATTATTTAAGAAAATTAATAGGAAAATAAGTATACTACATTTTTTATATGGCTCAAAGCAAAAAAAGAAGATAGTATATAGGTAAGATATTAATATTTATATATATATAAAAACACAAACAAATAGTGGCATTAATTCCGCAAAAACACAAACAATTTAGCCAGGAATGTCGTTTGAGCACAAAACAATCAAGTAATAATCAAGATACAAAAATAAATCAATTAATAAGATGGATAGAAAGATGGATGGATGGATGGATGGATGGATGGATGCCTAAAATGACATCATCTTGTCAACAAGTGCAAATTCCCTTTCTCATTATTGTCCGCACGTGCACGCGCGCGCGCGCGCACTTTTACACGGCATACAGTTGTACAAACTATTCTATCAATCATATAGTGAGGTTGATGATGTCCAACCTCCCTCTCTCTCCCTCTCTCTCTCTCTCTCTCTCTCTCTCTCCCTGCTCGTGTATTATTATTGTGGGAGAGCAGGTGCTGCCGGCCCCAATTACCATACAGCTGAAAGCACAAAGAAAAAAAACTTTACTCCCTCTGCGCCTCCTCCCTCTCCTCCTCCCTCTCCTCCTCCTCCCTCCCTCCTTCCCTCCCCTCCTCCTACGTCTCCACAAAGTCCCTTAATGACAGCCACGCGAGCGACACGCCACCAAGTCTCGTTTTACTGCCCGCACCAAAACGCAGAGGTGAAATACACATACAGCGAGCAGCAGAAAAGGTACGACGGTCTGCAGCCGCCGACGGCGTCATCTGTGTGGGTTATTGACGCAGCGACTTCAAGAGAAAGTTCATATAAAGCAGCTGGAGCCTGCGCTCCGTTCACACTGTCTTCACACATGTCTGCATTTACAATGAAATCAGCGGCCAGTCAGACACAAAAACCAGTTCTCAGAGACGGAACGTGGAGCCACAGATGGAGAGATTGTGGATTATTGGAATGGAATTAACTGGAAATCGACAGTTTGGGTCAATATTCTGTAAAGAATCCCCGAACCAGAAAACAACGCAAAACATTTACGACAAGGTCCAGAGTTCAGTACACGACACAGCATCGTTATTTGGTTAAATAAGTAAAGTGGTAAATATGCAAATAAATATAAATAAATAAGCACGAAAATAAATATAACTCAAAAATATAGATATAGAAATATAGAAAAATATTAGAAAATTCAAAGTTGAAAATATTGAGAAACTAGTATCAAAATAATGTGAAAAGGATTGTGATTTAACAATTTTTTATTTTTTTTTTACTTTTCTTATTGATGTTGATGGTTTTAAGGGATTATCCACTAACGTGGTGCTGATATGACTGTAAAAAAACACTGATGTCTTCACACGTGGAGAAACACGACACATGACATGTAGGAATAAAGAAATAAAGATAAGGTAATAGGAACAGATCGACTTGTTTTGAGGGGGGGGGGCGTGCAAAGTACCACGGCGGGGGGAACACCATAGGAATGCGACGGAGCAGATGGTCGTCGTTGTGCCACAGTTGGAGCGGCTGGCCAGGCATGACGCATCCATCCATCCATCCATGGATGGATGGATGGATGCGATGCGCAGGCAACAGGCCTGATCTCCATCAGATGTGAGTGGGGGGGCAAGAGGTGGAGGGGTGGGGGCACCGGTGGTCACTGTGGTCGATGTTGAGATCTTAAAAATAGCTCTGGTTTAAAGGAATTTGTCGGAATGTATAAACGGGCCCTGGTCGTGCAGTGTGTTGTGTTGTGAAGGAGGGAGAGGGGGAGGAGGTGGGAGGGGGGAGGGGGGAGGGCATCGGGGGAAG
>NC_024311.1:12112102-12128556 GCF_000523025.1 Cynoglossus semilaevis | reverse complement strand
GTTGTCCCCCCCCCCTCTCTCCCTCCCTCCCCCCTCTCTCCCTCCCTCCCTCCCTCTCTCGCCATCCTGCTCTTTCTTTGTGATTGCTCCGGGGCGGACTTGTGGTGGTGGTGGAGGGAGGAGGAGGAGGAGAAGGAGAAGAGGAGCAGTGGCTCATTTGCATCCTATTACCCTACGCCTGCTGGCCCGGTATAAAACCCAGAGCAGGGCAGTTCAGCCCTCAGACAAACACACACACTGTACAACACTGAGACAAGAGCGCGCGCTCCCGAGGCTGGCTTCAGATTGATCCATTATGACCCAGGTGGGAGAATAAAACAGAGGTGCCTGCTTTACTCTCCCGCTGCCGATTTGGAATTATCTGATTTATTTTTTTTGAACCACCTTGGAATTTCATTGACTGAAGAGGATCCTTCTCCTGAGGATTAATCACATTTGCTGAACGGAACCTGCGCATTTGGGAAGAGCCTTCACTCCGCCGTCTTTCTTTCTTTCTCTCTTTTGTATTCCTGTGCTTTAGCAGTTCATCTGGACTGTGACTCACCGGGAAACTTTTGAAAACTTTCTCCATGATTGCTTGAGAGGTGGAGGACTCGGACCTGTGGAGCTTTTGAAGGGCTGCTTGTTGAAGGACTGGCTGTCAACGCAATGGGACGCCGTGTATCTCTGCTCCTGCTGGTCTCTCTCTCCATCACCTGTCAGGTAAACACACTCAACACGAGCCGTAGTGCTTTAACATTTTAAAATTAGACTTTTTTTCTTTCCTTTCTTTTTGTCACTCGTGTGTCTAGAAGCTAAACAAACTCACCTGTGTTCTCTCCAGGTTCTGGGCTCAGGAGTCTTCGAGCTGAAGCTGCAGGAGTTTCTGAACAAGAAGAGTCTCCAGGGAAACAACAACTGCTGTCCGACAGGGACAGGAGGTGCAGCCCAGTCGCAGACCCATCAGCAGTGCGAATGCAAGACGTTCTTCAGGATTTGTCTCAAGCACTACCAGGCTAACGTCTCCCCGGAGCCTCCCTGCACCTACGGCGGGGCCGTAACTCCGGTGCTCGGCTCCAACTCTTTCCAAGTGCCGGAGACGAACGCTGACAGCTTCACAAACCCTGTGCGCTTTCCTTTTGGATTCACATGGCCGGTAAGTGGATCGATATATGCAGATATTTTTAATTATAAGAGAAAAAAAAGTTTATTTATTTTTCTTAGAATATTTCAAACGTGGTAAAGTCGACTGTGAAGTTCTGGTTATTGTTATTGTTAATTCCAGTGGGAGATCTGAGCGCTTTGATGAGCACGAAACGGAACAGATGCTCTTAACACTTGTGAGGGTCTGTGTGTGTGTGTGTGTGTGAGAGAGGGGCCATTGTGGAACAGAGAGAAGGAGGCGGAGGAGCGTGGTGTGTCCCCCAAAAAGCCTCACCCCCCTCCCCTCCCTCTCTTTCTCTCCTCGGACCATGCAGCCGTGGTGGGAAATTTAACATCCTCTTGAGTTGGCATATCATTGGCAGCGCAGCGTGAAATTCCGCCTCGTTTGGTTTTTACGGCGCAGAGTGAGTGCGATAGTAGCGGGGTGTGAAGAAGGGAGCAGGTAGTGGCCCTTATTAGGCCTCTAATCAACAGGGGAATTAGGCTGTGAAGTTTATTGGGAGGCCACCTAATGGCTGCTGGAGGTGGATGGATGGATGGATGGATGGATGGATGGATGGATGGAGTGAGGCCTCCAGGCCAAGCAGCTGTTGACTCTGTCTCTCCTTTTCAATCTCCTCAGGGAACGTTTTCACTGATCATTGAAGCTCTTCACACTGACTCCCTGGACGACCTGACAACAGGTGGGTGGCAGCCACACAAGACAGCAGTGTAATTCAAAGAGCGGCCAGAAGGCTGATAGTGGCCTGGTTTTTCTTTCACTGACATGTTCTCACTCCAGTGTTCATAAATAAGACATACAAAGTCTTTCGGGCTGGTTTCCCTTTTACATCTGGCCACTTAAGAAGTAACCGCACCCTCCCACCCTCCCCCACCCCGTACCCTCACACTCCATCTTCATGTTACTAGTCAGACTTTGTTTTGCTGTGTTTTCACTACGACAACAAAAGATGATCAGATTTCTACATTTGAAACCAAAGTGTACCTGAAGGTTGAAGGTGTTGATCAACAGGACATTGATTTAAAATCTGTAGAAAACAATAGAAAACAACAACATGGTCAAACTAGGAAGTGAAGAAAGAAGGTGACATGAAGGCAGATTATTTACTCCAGCAACTCTTAAAATAAAGAAGTAAAAAAAAACTAAAAAAATAAAAACCCTTTATTTCCAGATGTTTTTTTCACTGCCACACACAGAGAAAAGGTCACATACCTTCTGCAGGTGCTCGGAGGGGAACTGTTCCTCTTATCTTTATAGCCTCCTGTTATCACCTCACTAATTTGTGGCACCACCAAACTCTTGACGATGTCAAAGATTGATGAGTTAATTGCTTTTTTTTATCTGGTTAATGATGCTTCACATCCTCCAGGTTCAAGATACTCATGTAAAAGTAAATGAACGACATCTGGACGATCTCCGTCTTATAAACCTTTGATTTGCCTGTTGTTTTTCTAGACAACCCAGAGCGGCTGATCAGCAGGGTCACTACTCAGCGCCACCTCTCTGTTGGAGAAGAATGGTTCAAGGACATGCAGATTTCAGGCAGGACGGAGCTGCGTTACTCGTATCGCTTCCTGTGTGATGAGCACTACTACGGCGAGGGTTGCTCCGTCTTCTGTCGACCCCGAGACGACGCATTTGGACACTTCACCTGTGGCGAGCGCGGAGAGATCATATGCAACTCTGGCTGGAAGGGACAGTACTGCACTGAACGTAAGTGGGTTTGGGTTTGTGAGGTCGTTAAATACGCAGAAAACACACGATTTACTGGGTTTCAGCTGCTGCTGATTGAACAGTTCCTCAAACACTGTAGCGACAAGAACCCAGTAACCAATCACATGTCGTTTGCGTTAGTTTTAGCTTGAACCAGATGACAGGATGCAACTATTTAAGGGGCCTTAAATTAGCCCTGATGAGGTAATGACTCAGAAGTTTCCAAAACTGCTTTTAAAAGTTAATTTTCCCATCAGTCAGATGCCTATCATTATTCTTCAGGGACTTTTTCCACCTCCTAATGCGGGGCCCGTGTGCAACAGGCGTCAGTTAGTTATCCCATTGCACCAGAGGCCTCCATTCTAATGAGCCACACTGGCTCCTCAGTAATTCACACGCCGCGTGCCTTCCATTAGACCACTGCGGCCTCCTTTGCCCCAAACCTCCTCCCCGATTGGCCAAGTGGGGGTCGGGTATTGTTGCTGCCGGTGCTGTTGATTGGCTGAGCAGGGTTGTGTATTGTTGTGGAGGGGGCAGCTGCTTGGTGAGAGGAGACAATGGAGCAGCTGTCTGGTGGTTAGCTCCACACAGACCAGCTGGCCCTGGTGGGGGGGTGGGGGGGGGAGGCAGTTGGGGTGTGAGGAGAGACCAGAGGAGCAAACCAGAACATAGAAAAGGATAGGAGTGCAAGAGAGGAGGAAGAGGGGAAGATACAGGATAGGTGAATGGAAGAGGATCAGAAGGAGGAGGGCATGAAGGGAGGAGGAGGGCAAGGGTGAGAAAAGGGGACTTCTGACCCACAGTCAAGGGGGAGAAAGGAGGCTTTGTGTGGGATGCTTTTGTGTTGGAGTGCAACCAAAAAGTGGGTTTGTTGGCTGGTTCTCCACTCTGGTGACCAAAGTTGGTGCCGACGAACACAGTGAATATTTTTAGTCTTTCAGGTTAAATTCTGCTTCTGAAGCACGAAGGCGTCAGTGTTTAAAAAAAATGGATTGAATCTTTCAGTGAGTTCACCTGTTGTTGTTTTGTTTTTTTTCTCTACAGCGATCTGTCTTCCTGGCTGTGATGAAGAACATGGCTTCTGTGACAAACCAGGAGAGTGCAAGTAAGTCCAAAAATCCAGATTTTCTGTTTTCAAAATTAGAGCAGTGGTTCTTAATAAATAAAGCTGTGGGTTCCAACACAAATAAGTCTGTTTTTTTGAGATTTGGGTTGTTAGCAGTGTCTAATTATTTCCGTGTCAACAGATGTCGTGTGGGCTTCAGTGGACGTTACTGCGATGACTGCATCCGTTACCCAGGCTGCCTCCATGGCACCTGCCAACAGCCCTGGCAGTGCAACTGTCAGGAGGGCTGGGGCGGCCTCTTCTGCAATCAGGGTGAGTTTACAGCGGGTTTGGATTCTTTGTAGTCGTGACCCATATTTGTAAACTAGTTGTGAACCAATGCTTTGTCTTTGCTGTTTTCAGATCTGAACTACTGTACTCACCATAAGCCCTGTCTGAACGGAGCCACATGTACGAACACTGGCCAAGGCAGCTACACTTGCTCATGTCCACCTGGATACACAGGTGCCAGCTGTGAGACCCAGGTCAACAAGTGTTCTGGAGACCCCTGTCGTAACGGAGGCAGCTGCATGGTGAGCAACAGTTTTCAAAAATTAGTAACGTCCGAATTGTGGCGTGGGCTCGGAATGGGAAAAGTAACCACTTGTTGTTTTACAGGACGATGATAATGGCTACAGATGCACATGTCCTCCGGGCTTTTACGGCAGCAACTGCGAGCTGAGCGCCAGCACCTGCGCAGACGGACCTTGTATGAATGGTGGACACTGCGTAGACAACCCTGAAGGTGGATACTTCTGTCAGTGCCCAATGGGATACGCTGGCTTCACCTGCGAGAAGAAAATCGACCACTGCTCCTCCAACCCCTGTTTAAATGGTACATTTAATAGTTTAAATGGAACTTCTGGAAATCTGGAATCATAACAGCAGAAAAGTTAACAATCTCGAGACTCGAACTACATCTTAATCCCAACTGTCTTCCCTACTACAGGTGCAGAATGTGTAGATCTGGTCAACTCCTACCTCTGTCACTGCCCTGAGGGGTTTTCTGGTCCCAACTGTGAGGACAGCATCAACGGCATCTCTGGACAATGTCTGTTCTTTCCTTGTCAGAACGGTGGGACGTGTCTAGAAGGAGAAAACGGCTACACCTGCACCTGTCCTCCAGGTACTGCATCTGGAATTGATTGTTGTTGTGGCAGATTTTCACATGCCTGCACCTGTCCTCCAGGTACTGCATCCGGAATTGATTGTTCTTGTGGCAGATTTTGTTGGAGTTTTGTTTCCTGATCAACTGTTATTGTTCTTCTGCAGGATACACTGGCAAAAACTGCAGCTCCCCCATATCTCGATGCTCCCACAACCCCTGCCACAACGGAGCCACCTGCCACGAGCGTGGCGGGCGCTACGTGTGCGCCTGTGTGCCCAGCTATGGTGGTCACAACTGCCAGTTCCTGTTGCCCCAGGTTCCTAAGGGTCAGCCTGTGGTGGATGGACCAGATCGGCGATATTCCTCAGAAAACATGGATGCTGAAGACGACGAGGATAACGTCAGTGGCTTCCCGTGGACGGCCGTCTGTGCCGGTGTCTTCCTCGTGCTCGTGATCCTGATCGGTTGCTCCGTTACCGTTGTCTTCATTCGCGTCAAACTGCAAGAACGCCAGAGTCACCGCAGTGACAGTGTTCACAGCGACAGCCGTGAGACTATGAACAATCTGACCACTACTAACAACTGCCTCCGCAGTGACAAGGACCTGGGGTCAATGATGACCACGTCCATCAAAAACACAAACAAGAAGGTGGACTATCATTCAGACCTTGCAGGATCTCTGGGTGGTCTTAGTGGAATCAGTGGGCTAAACGGGTCGGAGAAAAACGGCTTCAAGGCTCGCTACTCCAGCGTGGAGTACAACCTGGTCCACGAGCTTCGACCTGAAGACCTCAACGAGCAAGAAGTCAAATGTGAAATGCTGGATGAGTTTGAGTCCGAGGAGGGATACAGGAAGAGACACAAAAGGTAGAAACCCACAGATTGTCATGAAGAACTTAAGTCTTCCACACCTGTTCTTGAATTTGATGCATTTCTGAATTGGTTTGTAATGTTTCTCTTCTTTTTGTCCCAAAGCGAGGTGTCAGAAAACAAACTGGAGGAAGAGTTACCGAGCTGCAGCGATGCAAAGTATCAGTCAAGCAGCGAGCTCAACTATCATGGAGCATGTGATTCAAAGTACCAGTCCACCAGTGACATTAAATACCAGTCCACCAGCGACGTCAAGTGCCAGTCAACCGCTGATGTTGAATACCACTGTAACAGTGACAGCGTGTACCCGTGCTCACCTGACACCAAGTACCAGTCCGTCTACGTCATATCGGACCAGAAGGACGAGTGTATCATAGCTACAGAGGTGAGTACGAAACCGACCTGTCCTACTCTGACCAAACCGCTGCAGGTTAAATCTCCATGACACTGACTTTTCCCTTTTCTGTTTGGCAGGTATGATAGGAGACACGACTCACTCCCTGTGGTCCACGGTGGTCCACAAAGACCAGCCCTGAGCAGTAGAGCTCAGCTTCAATCCAGGGGTTTCTGCTCCTGCTGTTTGCTGTTGTTGTTGCTGGGCTTTTACCAGAGGAGCCACGCTGCTGCCGCTGCTGCTGCTGCTGCTGCTGCTGCTGCTGCTGCTGCTGCTGCTGCTCCTGCGCTAACACAGAGTCAGTCCTCACATGGTGCTGCTTTAGGACTTTGCAGTGCCATGTTGAATAAGAAGACATTTTTGACCCTCTACAAAAGAACTCTTTAGCTGACTCAGTCCAATGGACAAAGTACCAAAAGACAGTTGGAGCGTCCTCGCACAGGGATGGTGCTTAACTGAAGAACGTGGCCGGAGAACCGATGGAGAACTGGCAGCAATGGATGAAGTACTGCTTGTTCCAGGACAAACTGTTTTCTCCCGGAAAACAATGAAGTATTGACTTTAAAGTATGATTATTGTAGTACCATGGTGTACCTGTTTCGAATGAACTGTTATAAGTACCTTTGGAGTACTGAGAACTTTTTAAGTACTGTTGTAGTACAGTTATGTGCAGTGTAAAAGCTGTGTTAATATTGAACAGTTCTGTGCAGTGCTGCAGAGCGGACGGTGAAGCGGTCGACGTTTTATCGCGGTTGAGTAAAAACTGCAGACGCCAAGGATTGGCCTGAAACTCTGCAGCACTGAGAGACGATGTTGGCTGAGCTGGTTCTCAGCAGAACGTAGAGAAAACTGAAGATTCCAGTAGTGACTGCAGATGGATCCAGCTCGGATCCTGTTGGGCCATACTGGCCTTTGACCCCTGGCGGTTTTGATCCACGGGGCGATGTTTTTGGGGGCAGGGGAACTCAGGAAACACAGTCATTAGTAGAGCAAAGGAAAACAAATAGGGCACAGTTTTTCTAATTGTTTTGATTTAAAATTCGGCCGTCAAATTCAACCTTCAATTGACCCCTCACGATGCTGTCGCGTTTCCAAGCGGGCTATATCCGACTAGTCTTAACAACCAGACCTCACTGCACTACGGAGGTGTGTGTGGATGAGTGTGTGTGTGTTTTATTTTTTCTCTAATATGCCGTTAGATGTATGCACTGCCCATTCCTTTGGACTCCTAGTCTTCCAATATTAGCCAGTTGAAGGACACCATCACCCTGCCATTAGTTTGCATTATTTGTTTTTATTTTTATTTTATTTGTTATATAAAGAAAGATGTATTCCTTTAATTTAATGATGTAATTATTTGCGTTTTTAATTTTTTGTGGTGATGATTTTGTTTTTGTTATAATTTAAGTTGGACTCTTATCATTGGCAGATAATGTATGTATGTATGTATGTATGTAAGTATGCATGTATGTAAGGCACTTGAGACCACTGTGACTGTGTTGTATTTAAGAGAGAAGACATATGTACAGAGCCTGTCATTTTTATTACTGGAAAACAACACAATATTTTTTTTCCAAAATAAAAGAGGAATGAAATATAAAACTTTCGACTTTGGATTTTTCTTACATGAACACATTGGAAAGGAATCTGTGCTTTTTATCGTCATATTAGCAGCAAAAGACAATCACACTGCACTTCCCTTCAAAACTCTACTGGAAATCACTGTAGTTCCTTCAATCCAATGCTTTTCTCACTCTACAACAAATGAAACCACTAATCAGTGCAATCTCATTGGGGCACAAAATTGAAATTTTGCTTTGCGGCCGACAACCATCTGCAACAACTCCACTTCCCATGGTGCACCCTGTCCATGTTGCATTTGACATGGAACCTTGATATTTTCTTTTGACTGTGTGTATGAAACACTAAATAATACACATACGTACTGTATGTGTATTATTTAGTGTTTCTTTAAACGCAGTAGTACTGAAGTAGGAGCCCGTCCACAGAATTCAGTGGCAAAGTTCAATAAAGTGATTTCTTTTGCAAACAAGATTAAAAGAAGACGAGACGTGGAAATTATGGACTAAATTCAAACAAAGCAACATTTGTCATGTTGATACTGAAAATTTACACCGGATTATAGATGTAAAACTAGAGATATTCTAAAGAATGTTCTAGAACATGACTGATGACTGAACATGAACTGAAGAGATTAGAACTGACTGAAGGAAAACCCATGTTTGTAACGCAGATAGTTTTTCACAATGGCTGCGGTTGAAGTCACTTGGTTCTGTAATTTGTACTGTAATGTTTTCTCAGGAGGCGCTGTTCCACTCAGATACAGTCGGACGATTGGTCTCTTGTCTTTTGTTTCCACTGATGTCATCCTGTGACCTCACGTCATGACCTCATTCCTTCATCAGTGAACGACAGAGTGAACGATGCATTAAAGTCAGCATTAGTGTTTTTCACGCGGGCAGTTCAAAGACGATGAGGGGGAAAAAAACTACAATCACAGAGGTTTCCTTTAGTGTTGGTGAGTGTATACGTACACAAGTGTAAGTGTGTGTGTGTGAGTGTGTGTGTTTGTCTGACGCAGCAGAAGACTGTCTCCTCGTGGAACCACTAAATGAGACAAAGACACACCCCATAATCATAGACTGCTTAGCTAGACTCCTCTGAGGCCAGGGCCATCTCTTTGTGTGTGTTTGTGTGGGTGTGTGTGGGTGAGAGAGGGGTGAAGCGAGAGAAAGAAAGAGAGAGGGGTTGGGGTGGGGAGAGGGGACAGTAAAAAAAAAAAGTGTGTGTCTCTGTATGTACAAAGCAACACATGTTTGGTTTCAGAGAACAATCTTTACTACAACCTTGTCTAAAGTCTCTCTCTCTCTCTCTCTCTCTCTCTCTCCGTTTGTGTGTTTCTGTGTGTGTAAAATCTAGTTTTAGGCTGAGGGGGTATTTATAGACGGGGAGAGAAACCACCAGTCTGGATTTAGTCCCAGTTGCCCCTGCCTGACTACTCTGTGTATGATTTTATGCATGTGTGTAATTTCGACCAATGGGAGTGTAGAATTAGTCATCAAAGACACTCGTCAGTTTTACAGCCTGACATAAAACCGAATCAGATAGACATTAGATGATAAATATTAATTACATAGATCACAGCGGAAAAGTCGCAAATTCACACACACACGAGCTACTACAAATGAAGTACAAATGAGGTATATGTGTGTGTTGTCACATACGTCACAATAAAACATATTCTTCACAAATTACTAAAATCTCGTCCTGTTTAGTTGAAGAAAATGCTGACGTACTCACAGGAATTGAAGAAAGAGAAAATCTTCTTCAACAGATCTGATTCTCTTATTTTGTTTTCCAAGCCATCTGCTGCCACCTAGCGGAAAAGTATTTATTTGTTCTGCCTGTCACGCATTTACCAACACAATAATAAATAAATAAATAATACATTTTGGACCAATTGAGTGAAGTGAAATGTTATTTCCGCGGCACACTTTATAATCTCTCTGGGAATCACTGGTCTACAGCAGCGATCGCCAACCGTTTTTGTACCAAGGACCGGTCGGCCAGTATCAGCCTTTACTGTGGACCAGTAATACTGCGCAATCATTGAAGAATCATTGAGACTTTTAGACTTTATTCTGTTAGTGTCAGAGTCTGAATGAGCTGTGGTTTTGAAACATTGACAGGGTTGGACACTCCAGCTCTACAGACTTCAATCTGAATTCCCAGCTGAGATTCCATGTTGTTGGCCAACAGCTTCAGTAAAACATTGACATCTGTGTAACATTGAGATCCTCACGCTCTAACGGTGTGTTCAGTGGTGTTTGAGCAACAATTGTAGGAAAACAAAGAAAATCTTAAGATGCACTGATGCAGGGTTTAAAAAATCTGTTGTTGCCAAAGTTCAGACTCTTGAACTCATGTGTTGTACAGACTCTCAATTCATGAAAACTAAGCTGATTTAAGATTCACAAACGCCACGTGCAGCCAGAGACACACTGGACGATCAAAGTGTCCTCAGTGTTTTCACCTGCATTCACAGGGCGACAGATTGTAGCTGCATGTCACCCGTCCATTTGGTGCAGACAAAGGGTCAGTTTCCCCCGTCCAACGACTGCAACTGTGACTGCTTCGAAAAAAAAAAAAATCTATCTGTTTGCATTACGCCAGCAGAGAGCAGTTGTTAGCACATACCATGCTAAGCTTTTTAACTTAACTTTTTTCCGCGGCCACAATGGCTTTTTCGCTGAGTTGGAAAATCACAGGAGACAGGCTTAAAGCTGGTCTTTTGTTGTGGCCAGGCCTGTCCTGCAGCCACTGAACAGTCGCACGATCCTGCATCCTCCCTCTGTGCTGCCCGCTGGTGTCAATGGTCAGACAAAGCCCTGGTCAGTGGCTGCCATATGCTGCCCTGTTGCTCATGAGGAACAACAACTCTTTGAACTTTCTGCAGGAAGCACTCGAACACATTCACACGTGTTGGTGGGATCTTCTCTGTAGAGTCCAGTACTTTTTTCCACACAATGTTCACCTTTTGATGCATCAGTCCAGACAGAAGTTCAGTATTTTGGAAAGTAGTTCTTTGTAATTCATCATATAATGATGTTAATTATTCGCCTGCCCTTAACTCAAAATGTGTCAGCCTGTGTTACCTGGACACGGCAACAAAGTTATCAGAATCAATTAGAGATGTCCAATACTAACTTTTTGTCAATATTGTCCCGAACAATTCATTTCCGATTCTTTGCAGCTGTTTTACCCCCAAAATGCGGTAAACGTCTCAGGACCCCACAAGCAATCCCAGCATATTTGTTCGACACCCAGACGTTGCAATAATGTGTTTTCATTATCGGAGGTTAAATATCGGATAAATATCAGTAAAAAACATGCAAGCTAAATCACGCAAGCTATTAGACTATATAATGGTGAGTATAGTTAATGATTTTTGCCCAGCCCCTCTGTCCTCACGCCTAAAATCACATTTTTTATTTTGACAGGGAGTAGGCAGGACCATATCTAATCCATAGAAAAGGCTGTTTAAGTGTGTCTCTGCCGTAATCTGATTAATCTGTCCATTCATGCCCTCCTCTCCTCCTCTTCATCTTAGGTAAAAGAAAAGAACAGAGAAAGAGAACAGCTAACGCTCACTACTCAGCACAGAGCGTATGTAGGAAATGGACTTAGTTACGTATATGGGCAGTTACAAACAAAAGAACAATCTTAACAAACAAGAAAAAAACAAGAGCCACTCAAATCAGTTTGTTCTATGATCTTTCTAGAACTAAAGACATGGATAACATCATGAACAGGAGTGGTTTAAATTTGAATTCATTTGCCTTGCCGCACCACCCCCAACCTCCTGTAATAGCTCTGTGCCCCCCAAGGCAGGACCCGCCCCCTACTTTGGGAACCACTGAAGTACTTTAACTTCTGGTGGAGGAGGAGGACAAGAGGAGCTAATCTGGTGTCAAAAATGACTAAAAATGCACAAAGGAGCCTCTCTGATGGACAGGGGGAGCTGGTTCCAAAGAACTAAAAAGAACCGATTACACTTGTTGCTTTTTTTGTTTTGTTTATTTTTTTAGACTTCTGTACAGATAAGAGCATTTGGTGCACTGACCTGAGTGAACTACAAAACAACAGAGTTGGAAAAAAAATGGTGTCAGTGAAGAGAGACTAAAACTGGTGTGATATGTTCTTTCTTCTCATGCGACAACAGAGACGTTTAGACCAGTTTTCGAGCTACAGTACATATTTCACGTTATGGTGTCAGTGAAGAGAGACTAAAACTGATGTGTTCTTTCTTCTCATGCAACAACAGAGACATTTAGACCAGTTTTCGAGCTACGGTACATGTTTCACATTCGAAAAATCCCACAGAGCAAAACCAAACAAAATGTCACCCCAAGTATATGTAATGAAATATAACGATCTTCTTTCAGTTTCAGTTTCAGTGTATTCTCAATTGACTTACTCAGTCTGAGGCCCGGGCCTGTTTAGATGAACACAACATTGACAAACTCACAGGAATTGAAGAAAGACACATTAGAAAATAAAATTTAAAAAGTAAATAAGTAAATAAAAAGTTTTCAGACCAATTATAGCAAGATTTTCCACAGTGAACCCCATGACCTCTCACAGCACATTAATGTGCCAGCAGACACTGGTTGTGAGCCATGAAGTGTGCAACTATGTATTGTTAAGTTGCTTCAGACATCAAACATCACTTCAGTGGAAACACGGTTGTTATACACGGTTGTTCTTATCAACCTTTTTACTTGAGTTTACCCCTGAACATCAAAGGCCATTATTCCCTTCATGTCGTTTTGCTGATCTGCAGTTTCCACCAAGCAAACATCATTGTAACAGTGACTCACCCACTTTATTCTCTTCACTGTGTTCATTATTAGCATTTCAACAGTGAGCATCACTGACTAGTGATTTTTGGGCTGAATCTGGTGGGAAAACACACATTTCTCCCTCGACCCCCCCTCCTTTGTTGTGTTTGAACAAACGATGTGACCACAGCAGTCCGACTCGCACAATGACAGACAGCTTATTCAGCTACTTCATCTGTTGCAGCTCCCCAGGGACCGGGCTTGCGTCTTTTCCCACTGATCAATCTCTCCCTCTCTCTCTCTCTCTCTCTCTCTCTCTCCCTCTCTCTCTCCCTCTCTCTCTCTCTCTCTCCATCTCCTGCTCCCTCATCTTCCATGATGCCTGCTGCTGACGGTCAAACTAATTAAACCTTTCTCTTTGTGGGCAATGTTTTTTTGTTTTTATTTTGCTTATTGTGGCCGCTCCCTGGGGGTTTAAGAGCTCTAAAAAGAGAGTCATTCCTTCAGAGACACCAGCTCCCATCAGTGCCTTCTGGTCATTACTGGTGCATTGTGGGAACAGCTTGGCGAGGACAATGATTGGCTAGAACAATGAAACTTGAGGGCAACATAAAGGACACGCCCACTTTAAGATGGGAAAGAGAGAAGGAGGAAGCAGATGTTGCCACCAAGGATACACAGGAGGGGAATTTATTTTCTTTAACTCCCTGGTAACAGGTGACGTCATAAAAAAATAGTTTTTACCTGCTTTTCTTCAAATAATCTTTGTTCCCATAGAACTTATCACCAAACATCTCCTAAACTTGTATTTTTATATATAAATATATATATATACAGTGTATAATAACAAAATTCTGCTCTCATATATATGTATACACACACTTAAATATGTATACATCCATATTTATCCACACATGTACATATATGCATATATTGTATATATGTATATATATGCTTATATATGCATATATATGTACATATATGTACATACATGACGATTGATCCACCAAGCCAACATGACATCATCAAACTTTGTTAGTTATTTCTTTTCACACACACATAACAAAGCATCAGTGCAGTCCCAACACAGGCCAGAAAAACCAGAAGGAACATAAAGGCAATTTTCTCAGGTCCTTGAATTAACGTTGATCAGTTTAGAGGAAAATAGCAGATAAAGCATGGACACTGTCCTGTGAAAAACTAGTCCTACTACTTGTACTTCACAAACATTGTCTCATACAAGACAGCAAAGATAAACCATTCATGTAATTTAGATGTAATGAAGAACAGGCAAAGTCACTAGAACAGGCCACAGTGTGAGGTCATGGGGGGGGGGGTCGTTCAGGGGTTGACCTATATATTAATATTCTCTACTTGGGCAAAATGTAGTATATACAATTTGTGCTGCTACAAATTATTATCCATCCTCTTCTACTCTTTGGATCAGGTCTCATAGAAGATTCAATGCTAAAAAAATAAAATACTCTCTTTTTTTGGAGGGGGGGGGTTCTTGTGTGTGTTAATGTCTTCCCCCTAGTTTACCAATGCCATTATTCTGCTCTCACGTCTCTGCAGTAAGTGTCCAATCCATTTGAGGGTTTTTAATCAAATTCAGGGGCAGAATAAATTTGTACCTTCCAAACACGGACATAGTTTGCCATTGTCCTCACCGTCTGCGGCATGCTTAGCCAGTTGGCCTTTACATACTATTCTTATTTTTACAAGGTTGTCGGTTCATGGGAATACACGCCTCTCTTCAATATGCCCATTCACGATGGCTAGACAAATTAGACGGCAAATTCAAGCAATAATGCTCAGCAGTTCACCCCGATGAAGACAAAAAGGGAGAACGTCTGATGGGAACAAATCTGCTAGTGTTGTTCCACTGTGCCACAGGGGAGCAGGGATCTCATTAACTTAGACGCAGAGGGGCAAAAAAAATAAATAATAGGTTGCCAGATTTCATACTACAATATCTTGGTGAGCAGGTCCGATCCACCGAGACAACAGGTGGGGACGAGATGAAGTGAAGCGCGGCTCCGGGATGTGTGGTTGTAGGCGGTGAGTGTGAGTATGTGTGCGTATGGTCTTTGTGTTCATCTGTGTGGCCTGTATGTGTGGGAATGGACCCTGGTCTGACTTGTTGATTAATGGCCAGTGTGTGTATGTGTGAAACGGCTCCCGGTCCTGTTTCTATGCTAATGAGTACCAGCAGATGGGAGAGAGGAGGCCGGACCAACAATGAACAAACACCAGCAGCCGCACAACACCGAAAAAGACCAAAGAGACTCTGCCGCTGGTGTAGCACTGTTTCCACGCACAAACATACAATTAAAGTGGCGATTGTACTTTACAGCAGGACGGCTGCGGCGTGTAAACACGACACCGCAGACATTTTGAAGTCAACAGAGTAGTTTGGAACTTCCGCAATACATCTTACAACGGGAGGTCAAAGTTTGGCCCGGGGACAACTCCTGGCAGTTGGGACAGTTGAAGGTGACCGACCAAAAAATACAGTTTGATGGTCAAGAAATAAACAGTTTATAGGCTGTTTAATAGGCACTAGCCATCTTATGCTAGCCTTTATGTGTCTTTTTGGTTGACTTTTGCCTTATTACTATTATTAATTGCTTATTTCTTTTTTGATAGCTTTTTGATATTGGATTTGAATTCTGTCTCATTATTTTGGTTTTATGTGTATTCTAGTTATTATTATTATTATTATTATGAATAATAATATTCTTTTTTTTGCCTTTAATTCACACATCAGATAATGAAAAATAAAGAAAGATTTAAGACGAGAAAGAAAAAATAATTAAAAATACCCCCCCAAATAAATGAAGTACTAACAAAAACAAATTGATTTGATAGATTAGTAAGTCATAATATATGATAAAAGACTAAAGCTAAAGTACCAAAAAACACCTAAAGGCAAAAGGTTAGCTTAAAGCTATTGTGGCTACGTTTTAGCATTTTAGCTTTATAATATCTTTTTTTTAACTCATGGTTTAAATTTCAGCTATTGTGCTAGACTTAATAAAACTTAACTCATGGTTTAAATTTCAGCTATTATGCTGATGAAATATGACTTGATAAAATGTTACTTCCTGTTTAACTGTTAGTTATTTTTAGGTTAGATTTTAGCAAGCTTAGCTATCACCAGCTAACTTTAGCTAATCCTCTAGGCAAGTATATTTGTTTTTGCCTAACCTTTGTTATCTTTTAGCTCTTTTGGTGTTAATTAATGGTAGAGTATAGGTCATTTGATTAAATCCTGCGTTTGTATGTTTGTACTGTTTTTTTTTTATCTCATCCCACTTGAAAAATGTTGGAAGACCCCTGCGTAAGGTTTTCCTTCCCACTTCCTCCTCGTAAGCAGCATGCCACAAAATCTGTATGGGAAAATAACAGCACAAAGTCTCCATCCTGGCTGTTATTTTAGTGTTAGCCCATACAGCCGGAGAAAAAAAGCTCAGTTTGAATGAATGACAAACATATGAGTTACAGGAGGGGACTGCTGACAAGGGAAACTTCTGCCAACACAAACCCACGGCCCCGAGTCAAAAGAAAACAAATCACACAAAGTGAGATAGGAGCCCACCAGGTCACGAGGAACGCTAACGCACCACCATTCATGTGTGTGTGACACAGACAAACTCCTGAGGAATGTATTAAGAGCTCTAGTAGCTGTGAACAGGAAATGGATTCCCAGAGACAGGAAGTAACTTTGTGGAGAGAGGAAGTGTTTGCCAGTATCC
>NC_024311.1:12101643-12110865 GCF_000523025.1 Cynoglossus semilaevis | reverse complement strand
GGTGTAAATATATAATGATTAGTATAAACATTGATGAACACAAATACAAACGTTGCAGCATGGAGTCAAATGCTGTCAGTCCTTGTGACAAATTTTTTTTTTTTTTTTATATTTATTATTATTATTATTAATACAAAAAGCACAAAGAAAGAATATTAGTTGTGGCTTTAAATATTTTCTTTACTTTAAGATGATTTCAGCAGTGTTACTTCCAGCAGGTGGCACCCTTACATTTTTTACATTTACATTTATATTTATATATGTGGAATTTTTACATTTATATACATATAATATATAAAATATGTATTTACATATATATTATATATATATACTGTATGTAAAAATTCTACAGCAATGTAAAAACAAACCCACACTTCTCTGCAGTATAAAACCGCTCCCAGCTGATACAGGTCGGATGTGTCCTTGCTTCCTACCCCGTGACGTCACAGTGATTTAAGGTGGTGAAGGTAAAAATGGATGCACCGCTGCCGTGTGTGGGTTTCCCTGCTGTGCAACACGTGGGTTTGTAAAACAAAAAGAAAAGTCAGAGTGAATTCCTGCCTGAGAAAACAATGGCAGTGTGTCAGTCTGCCTGACAACCACTCTCACCTTCACTCACACTCCGTGTGGGACAGCCCGGCCGTGAGGACAGCTGGCGGGCTGAGACACTGGATGTATATCTGTGTTTGTGTGGATCTGGGTTTATGTCTGTCTGTGTGTGTGTGTGTGTGTGATCCTAAGAGGTCAGGGGTGAAGCTGTGTTTCACAGAGAGCCACGTTGTTCTCCTCCCAACAGGAAGGGAGGGCACTGTCCATATGCTGTCTTCACTCACACACACACACACACACACACACACATAGAGGTTCACACGGTCACACACACCATACAGACTGGTCAGAAATTCCAACAGGTACACACACACACACTGTAACGTTTCTTTCTAACTTCCTCAGACTGCCCCCCCCCCCAACATAACAACATGTATTTGTCATTTAAAGCCTACAGTATAGTTTGTGTAAAAACAAAAAGGATCAAAAAGCTAAAGCTAAATATCATTAGCCCAGAATATAGCATAAAACTAATGGAAATATAAAGAATATTCATAACTGTTAGCCACAGGTGGACAGTTTAGAATTTAGAAAATAACTTGAAACTTAATAAGATAAAATATTTTTTATTTCTCTTTTCAGTTCTAAGGTTGTTTTTTTCTGCCATGGCTCAGGCGCTAGTTACGGCTAATTTGAAAACAGAAGCCAAGGAAGGAGTTCCCTCCCTTTAATATTTCCACTAACGCGTTGAGACTGGTGTAGTTACAGTTTGGTTTCACGTGAAGGCACTATTTTTCAATCACCAGCTCAGTGTAAATGTAGCCTCGGTGCTAAAGCTGTTTAGGACAGCAGCGTGAAAACTGGAGACTGCGCTGTAAAAATGAAGACGCTCTCCTTCGCTGCCTTCTGTCACTCTGTACTCTCTCCTGCCCTCTCACTGAAACACTTGCACTTTTCATTTGCCCCCATGACAGACAGAGTGGGGGAGAGGGTGGGGGTGAGGGTGAGGGTGGGATGGAGAGCTAGCTTGATCACGTACGAAAAAACAGTCGCAGCCCCTGTAGAACGATGACATCATCTCAAGAAAGGACCAATGAACAGATGATGGGAATGACCAGGAGATCCAAGCAGTTTGTCAGGCAACCCTGTGTGTGTGGCAGGGGTGGGGGGGGGGGGGGGGTGGGGGGGTGAAGGGGGGGTCTCTGATCACTTGTTTATACTGACTCGATGACACACGTCTCACCTTTACACATTACTTTTACATCTCCCTGCAGGATCCAGACACTGTGTGTGTGTGTGAGCAGCCAGCTACATACAGCTGTGGCCTCACACTCTTTGACACCACAGTTATAGGCTTTACAAAGGCAACACACACTCCTTAAAGTTTACTGCATCGATAGGACATCTGTTCTTTGACACACGAAAACACTCACCCACACAGGCCAGATCAATACGTGCACACCGACCATGTTCATCTTCTGACCCCAGCTCTCAGACTTGAACAACACAACTATGAGACCAAGTTACCAGAGAAGAGTCCAGACCAGGTGAGGGCAGACGTTTTGATTCGTGGGCCACGATTGTCTTAAAATTGATCCCAGGGAGGTCAGGAGCAGATAGATGGAGTGATAAAATGTTTTTATCATGTTCTACACCATCTATTGGGAAAACATGGGTATTGCAGGGAAAAGGCAGAAGTACATATATTGATAATATGATGATAAAGAAATATATAATTATTGGAAAAGTTTGTTGGGCCGGATTAAAATGCTGAACGGGCCGTATCCAGCCCCGGGGCCTTAGTTTGTCCACGCCTGGTCTAGTCTGTGTTTGTACTCAGGGTCTAAGTTCCAGGAGAAAAGTTTGAATTTAAAATCCATGTGGATTGAGTCTGCGTAGTGTCCCTCTCCGGGGGGGTTTTTTTCTCGCTCCATCTCAACAACACTGCCCTCTAGTTCCTTAACTTCCTGAAGGGAAGTACAATTGTCAACAACTATGTTTGTCAGAATATTTCTGGACCGACACTTTAGGGGCCGAACAATCACATAAAATGAAATAAAAATCAATTTTTTCCCCTTTGTTTATTTTTGAATCCAGTCGCGGGCTGGATCGGATTGTTTGGTGGGCCAGTTTCAGCCCACAGGGCTGGATCGGATTGTTCGGTGGGCCAGTTTCAGCCCATGGGCCGCCAGTTGATCACTGCCATACACACACCACATTTCTCGCAGTGGACGAATCTACAGAGAACAAAGATGATCCAAACGAAGAGGCAACAAGGTCGGACACTGTGGAAAAGTATTCTCTCCAGAGCGTGTACTCATGAATACTACACACAGGTTTCTAATAATACCACATCAGACACCGCGACTGTAACATGACAAAAAGGGACATTACAAAGAAGGGCTGTGTGTTTTTATTCCCTCACTTTCTTGGTCCTGTTTTCAATGTATGGCATGGGTTCCAAATACAGACTGACGTTCACGGTCCATAATGTGAAGGCTGCTTCGTATTATCACTGCGTCGGAGTCTGGTATGAACCACAGCCCTGTCACAGAGGCCACACACTGGCTCCTCTGGGTTAGCCTTTCACTTTGGATTAATAACAGCAGAGCAATAGAAGAAAGACAAAAGGAAATCTGGGACAGAATTACATGAGCCGCCTCACTTTAAAACTATGTATCAAGGGCAGTGGTTTTCAAAGTGTGGGGCGCCAAGGCTCTTGAGGGACCCCACCACTGCAAGAAGACAGAGGAAGTAGGACAAGGACTATTTAAACTTTGGATTTTCACCGACTACTGTTGGAAAGTCTTTTTTTTTTTCCACAGATAAAATTTTTTTGTTCATTTTCCCCCAAACTGTGAGACCGGTTCCTATATTTCACTGATTTCCTTCAGTTGTTCATCAGTACAATATTCATTTTCATAAAGAAGTTAATATGAATCTACGGCACATAAATCAAACCAGGGCCCGCGGGCCGAATCCAGCCCACCACATTATTTTATGTGGCCCATCAAAAATTAAATTACTTATTGTAGTCTTAAAATAAAACTCTACCGTCTGTAGTCTGTACTGATGATTATTATACAACATATAAATGGTTATAGTTCTCTCTAATCCCATACAATTTGACGGACAGCTTCATGGTCTATTTACCAAACGAAGCCCTGGTCTAATTATTTCATTGGAGACACAGACAGAAACAACAACAACTTCCAACACCTCTCCATCTGGACGGATCATTCTTCACGTCTATCACAACATCCAAGTGACACACAAACACAGACACATGCTGCAACAAATGTTGACGTTTACCCTGGACTTGTTTATGTTTACACACTTTCTCCTCATTCAGCGCTTCTTACTGTTGTTGTTGTTGTTGTTGTTGTCACTGTAAATGTGACATCACAGCTTAAGTGGTTTTAGGTGGACCCTCCTCTAAGAACACAAACACCACCTAACCTAAGCTAAGCTAACCTGACTAACCAAGACTAAAACAACATTTCGATGATAGTTTATCAAATGTTTCTGGGATGAGATTAGTCTTAAAAGTTTAATTATTTTTGGCCACAAGTTTAATTTTATAAATCAAACGTTGTGATTTTGTGTTATACAATATTAGCAGAGGTGCTAATAGTTTAAACAATACATTGATTTAGATGCTGAGACACACTGTGTCTCACACTAATATAATCCAATTTCATTCAAATCAATTTTATTTCTACGTTAATACACAAAATGTGTCGCTGCTGCCCTCTGTTGGCCATGAGGAGAAAATGCTCAATCGTGTCCGACACATTCAATCACCTTAAAACCAAATATTATTTCGTTGAATCTCGTTGATGAAATTTTTTAAAAACATTTTGTTGCCTAATGCATCATTGGAACATTAAATCTTTACGTAAAGCTGAATATTGTTAATAATTGTCATAAAACATTTCTCTGTTTGGCAGATAGTTATTATGAACGGTTTATTACATCATCAAGCCAGGTCTACAAAACTGGCGTTACCGTGGATGGAGCGCCCTCTCCTGGATATATCTCTGTGTGTGTGTGAAGCTTTGTTATCAGAAATATTACTTCGATTCAATCATTCGTCTGGAGTCGAGGCATCCCAGCTGATATGACGCAATGATGGGTTACACCCCTGTGCCCCCCCCAAACGGCCAACAACTATTTTTTTCATTTTCACTTCCTTTTTTTTGTAACAGACAAGCAGCAATAGAAGATGAGTAAGAGTCTTGCACTTTTTTTAATTCGTTATTGACACGGCCCTTCCACACCTGTCCAGGCCAGCGCACAAAGATATAGATACAAAATATACAAAAGCCAATAGAATAAACAAGTGTAATAAACACGTATCTGCCGTACAATATAAAGTGTGAGTGAACAAAAAGGACAATAAAATAATGGAGTTTCTCATTAAAGTCCGTTCTTAATTATTTTATGATACAAATGTTTTCTGTACGCAAAGCAAAACAGTCGAACTTCCATGTCCAGAAATGCTATTTCAACTTTTTGAATAAAAGCAGTGGTCAGTGTAAAACAACAACAGGACGTGAGGAATAGCCAGAGTATACCAGCTGAGTATAAACTGCTTTATTTACAACTCGCTGCTATAAGAAATAATAAGATGGGAAAAAACAATCAGCATTGATGGATGGTGGTAACAATCAAGCTTCAATTCAGTTTGGTTCAGTTCAATTTGGTTCAGTTCAGGGAGTTACTTTTCTCGTAGACCTCACCAACAGCCTCCTGCAGTTTCTTTACAGACTCCATCACCAGTCGGAAACTTTCACTAAAGTCGCCGTTACCTTCCTTCACCCAGGCTCCCTGCAGCTCCTGAACCCACGACAGGATGCCATCCAGCTCCTTCTGCACCTCCCTCTGCTCCTGCAGTTCAGCCAGCAGAGCCTGTTTGGCGCAGACCTCTGCCTCGTAGGCTCTCTGCAGGTCTGTCATGGACGACTCCAGCCTCAGCACAACCTGACAGTGAGACGTGAGAAAACACTTACTACTGTCTCACACCACATTCATTCAACCTACAGCAGGAACTAACGCACCAAACACGTTGGATTTTATATTCCAGGAGAAAGTATGGTAGATTTACTGAAACTGTAACACTCGATGGGTTTTCTCCTCATTTTCGCACCGCATACTAAGTATTTCTCCGGCAGTACCAACGGTAGGACCAACAATAAGACAGTATAAGAAGACGACGAGTGTATAATTCAGAGCCAAACAACTGCCACTTCCATCTAGTTCTGAAACATGCACAAAAAGATCACATTCCTCCATGTACCACTAGAGGGAGCTCAAGTAACAACTGTGGTATGCGCACCCGAGATTGAGAACCATTGCACTAGATGTGACTTACGGGTATAGATTGTGACATTGTGTGAACTGTGGGGCCACAGAGTTGTTGGTGTCTTGGGTTTTTGTAAAAAAAATAAATAAATAAATACAAATGACGTCTACGACAGTAAAATGTTTTGGAAATACTTGTAAGTGCCTTTTGGTCATAGTTTCAGACATCACTAGTCAAATGACAGAGAGCGTTATTTTATGGTTCTAAACAAATGTACGGTTGTTTCCAGTGCCTGCACCCACCTTCAGGTCCTGCGGGTACTGGTGGTGCGACTGGTCCTCGGGCAGCAGGACGTTCGGCGGCACGGTGAAGCACCGCTTCAGCAACGTCTCCATCCGCTCGGCGAGTAACTTGAATTTATCTTCCAGAAACTGCTGCAGTTTTCGGCTACGCTCTCGGGCTCGGGTGCGGAGCAGCTTCTCCTCGGGGTCGTCAGACTCGCCCTTGGTTTGCTGCCTGACACAGACCTCCTCCACCACGGGTAAAATATCACACAGACAGTCCTGGAAGGCGCTGTAGATCCGCAGCATACACGTCTGCGGAGTGAAGCCGAAAAACTGGGCCTCGTACAGGTCAAGAGTCGGAGAAAGAGAGTCGTCTGTGTGGATCTCACTGTTCGCCTCCATCGCTGACTCTTCCCGCGCCATATCAAATATATGAAGCCGTCCCTCTTCCGGTTTTAGCTCGTGACGTTTATTGTGGGAAAATGGCGCTCTACCGCCACCTACTGCACTGGAATATTAGTGAGTGAATCTTCAACACCAGTCTGTTAAACCTTTTTGTTATCTTCCATGTGCTGCCTGATTTTACATAACTTTATTTTGAATATTAGCAATAAAATCTACTCACATTTATAAACAGAATCAAAATTTTGGTTTTGCACAATTACATTTGTTAAATTCAGCGAATGTTTGCCAGTTTTAACTTAGGTTTAACTTAAATTACATTTGTTAAATTCAGCGAATGTTCGCCAGTTTTAACTTAGGTTTAACTTAAAGTTTGCCACTTATTAATTCTATTTCAGCTCCTCTAGATTTTTTTTGCATTTGATGTAAGAACAGGTGTCAAGGTTGTTTCATACAATCATGTGGATTTTTTTTTCTATTTGACAAAAGGTATTTTTAAGGCTCCCAGCTGGAGGATTTGTATTGTATCAAGGCAGTTAAAGATAATAATGATAATAAAGTTTAATATGAACCATTTCATTCATCTTGGAATTTCAAGTCACAATTAAAGTACATGTAATACTGAACAAGGTAGGATTAATGAAAGAAACACACAGAGTTCAATTTTATAATTTTTTAAAAAAGGTATGAACTTACAGATTGGTGTAAAAGAAGTATACACCAAAAATGTCACACAGACTCACAATTACAAAGAAAACGTTTTTTTTCTTCTTTTTCTTCAATTACAATTATTGAAAAAAAAACCCTATGTACAGAAAAAAGGGCATGGTGGCAAGACAGAAACAAATGTACAGTCTCACAACAGGCTTTCAGTGAGGCGTCTGGAAATGAAGAGCGCGGACCGTTTCTCTGTCTTAGTGCTGCGACGTACTGAGTGTATTTTTCATAAAAAACAAATTCATCCGGCGTCAAGACTTTGACAGAGTGTCCTCACCAAACCTTGATTAAAAAAACTAAGAAAACAAATGACCATGTTAATTAGGAATCAATTCACCGAAAAACAAAGAAAAACATTTTCGACATTACCTTCAAGAGACAGACATAAAAAATAGTGCGACAAAGAAATTAGAGAGATTGACAGGAAGGGTGCAGTCCTGGAGATGAGCTGTTGGTGGAGTGTTGGTTCAAATCCTCAGCGATCAAGACCCTACCGTCACTTGTTTCCTTTAACCCTTAGATTCTTTCACCATTTACAACATCGTGGATTATAATAATAATAAAACTAAGAGAGGAAGAAGGAATCAAAAAAAAAAAAACAGGCTTCTGATCATGTGATGTGGCTGTTGTCTGGTAAACCTCAGGCTGGAGGCATGTAATACATAATTGGAAAACACCATCAACTGAACAGCGCTAATTATCCATCGGTACATTTCTGTGTGGCTCACACCGTGGCTCACAAACAAGGAGAGGGCTACATCCAACCTAAGTTTCTGATTTTAAAAACTAAACTTTTCAACACATTTATTTACAGATGTGCACATGATCTACTCTGGAGGGGATTTCTTACTGGTAAATACTAAATAGAAAAAGTAACATCGAAAGGTGATATTTAAAAAGTTTTGTCCATTATATATTTCCTTATATTTCCTAAGTTCATGATTTCATTTTGTAAGTTTCAAAATTTGCTTAAGATGCCTTTCCTGCTCAATCGGAGACTAAGTCTTAAAGAACCCAAAGTGGAACGACTTGTTAGACAAACTACACAATTGAACAACACGTTCCTGTTGTAGTCCACAAAAACAAGGAGGCAGCGCTAAGGTCACAACATCTGAGTATTTAAGGATCTGTGACCTCACAAGAAGTGTCCATCAATTTCATTAGTGTCAAAAGTGTCCACCAAGAAGGAAGCTAGCTTGCCTGCTAACAGCAAAAACAAAAACAAAAAAACAGTGAGCTGTGTTTAGAGCACACTCTGCTGAGCCACTTGGGAACTGCACTACACAAGAAGTCCAACAACTGGATTTCAAACCTATGACCTAAAACCCTTAAATGTTTTATTTTTAGTGATGTCAGCAGATGGACAAAAACACACAGTGTTTCATCATTAAATCTATAGAAATGGCTTCCTGCAGGTATAAATCAAAATTGGTTGTTTTTGACTGATGCTTAAAACAAAAACAACAGAAATGCAGGTGTGAGATGACAAAAAACAAGTGAAAGTGATTTAAAAAAACCAAAATCTGATTGTTAGTTTGGACACGGGAACTAAATTATTCAGTACAAAACTAGACTCGCCTTCACAAAGTCACAGCCGCCTGAAGACTCCATTTAGACTCCATGTGTTCTTCCAAGACGTTACCTTCACGTGATATTAAGTTTGACAGTTGCACATCCATGAAACGTAATGGGTTTTTTTTCTCAGAGTGCCAGTGAGTTAGTCAGCCTTCTCTGAAGTTCCAAATGTAATGAGTCGGCTTTTCCCCAGTGAAATAAAAATAAAAAAGAGGGCATGTGAAAGTTGGAGTCCACCTAAAACAATGACTTTTCTGATGATCAAAGTTCAGCCGATCTTTGAGCGTTCATTTGAAGTAATAGTTTTCTCTGTCTCGGAGTGGACCGTTTGTGAGGTAAGGTAATTTCATTTTTAAACAGAATGCGTCTCTGGTGAATCTGCTGTCGTCT
>NC_024311.1:12092949-12100449 GCF_000523025.1 Cynoglossus semilaevis | reverse complement strand
GTTTTATTATTACTTTATATTATGGCAAAGCTGCAGCTACACATGCGATGAGACAAACATTAAAATATTGATATTTTCTGTTGTCAAAAATATTACTACTTCATACCAAAGACAATAATAGTAGAAAAAAGACAGGGACTGTAGTAATGAGTCTTTAACAACACATGGTGATGTTAAACTAATGTAAAGAGTTTACCATGTTCAGACACCACACAGCGAGAATCTCCAGCATTAGCAACAATCAGCTGCTTCCCTCGGATCAGAGCCACGACAGCTGTGGTGCCGCTGTCAGAACCAGGCTGGAGGAACAAAGAGGCAAAGTTTGGGGGAGAAATTTAAGACAGTGATAAAGAAATTTAAGACAGTAGTGAAAGTAAACTGCACTTTTCTGCTTAATTGCACATCTTCCAGTGATTAACTAGACCGGGTGTTTAATGATCATGAATCATTTGAAAAGAGTTTGTGCATTATTTCCACATTCAGAATTCATGAAGGAGGCCGAATTGAACTCCCTAGCGGGCCGATTTTGGCCCACGGGCCATATGTTTGACACTCCTGAATTAGACAGCCATGAGACAGGTTCTCAGTAGGTCTTTAAGACTGTAATTCTGATTCTTATTGGTAATGCAACGGCAGCTGCTTGTCCTACACACCTCCTCCTTCCCATCCATCCCAGGCAGACACATCTCCTCCTCCTCTTCTTCATCGTCCTCGGAATCTTCCTCTCCTTCCTCTGTATCTTCCTCTTCGTCCAGCTCGCTGCTGTCACCATCTTCTTCACTAACATCCTGCAAATGTAAAAAAAAAAACCAACAGTTTCAGAAAGCTTCTCAGGAGCCGGGTGTTGAGGTTTACAGCCAAAGATAAATATAATTCTGTCTCTCACCTCTTCGTCACTTCCTTCCTCTTCCTCTCCCTCCTCAGACTCTTCGCTGTCATCAAAAAACTTGGATTTGGAATCTCCGGCCTTACTCTTGGAGGACAGAGAGGAGCAAGACGGACCTGCGTCTCCTTCGGCCTTCCCAGCCTTGTCTTCTCCGTTGGAGCTGCCGGACCCTCCACAGTCTGCTGGTGTCGATTAGAGCAGATCATGAATGAGACAATATTTACCAGCGGTTTTTGTAATCAATCCAAGTGGTGTTTACACCAGAGTGTCAGTTCTTTGAGCCATACCTGAACCACTGCCTTCACCACCTCCTCCTGATTTGCGGCAGGTCCTCAACTTTGACCCACAGCTGGCTCCTTCACCTTTCTTGAGCTTCCCATTGCTCTCCTCCTCCAACTCTCCGTTCACACTCTCCTTCTTCTGCTCCTTCCCTTCTTCTCCTTTGTCCTCGGAGGAATCTGGTTGAGAGCAGGACGATTTCTTAGCAGCTGAGCTAAGAACAACACAAACAGAGCAGAGTTAGTCGGAGGCTCCTCAGATCAGCTGTGAGTGACATCACATTAAGGTAGTTTCAACAAAGCAGAAAGGTAAATACAACATTTCTGCTTTACCTGTTGGCAGAGGGATGTTTGACAGCATTGCCGTAGCGAACCAGCAGCTCCTCAATACTCATCGTGGCCTCCTCATGGAGGAGCGCCGCCTCCTCTGTATCCACTGGAAACAAACAGCAACATGGACTGTCTTAGACCATTCTGAGTCCTTTAATCATCCAGTATCATGGTTTTAGCTAGAGGTTAGTGTCAGGTAGTCTGAATGACACTAAAGAGAGTTTAGTTTTATTTTTTCCAATTGAAATTCACCAATGACGTAAAAGCTCTGCTCACTTTCTGTTCAGGCAGCCGTGTTAACTATGCAGAAAGTTTAATTCAGTTTAATCCTCATTTATTACAATATAAAAAATAAAACTCATAAGATAATTTGATATACTGTCTAATTTGACAACGGCATCAGTTTGAACACCTTTTGAACCTTTTGTTGACAAGAAGAACTGATAGTGAACATTTCCCTCACTGTGGTTAGAGTACTGAAAACAGGACTAATATAAGGAAGTACGCAAACATCTTAATATTCTCACAGTCGTCCTCTTCTGCCACTTTCTCCGTGGGCAGCTCTTTGGTGGGTCGCCCGGCGATCTGCACCAACTCTTTGATGACATCCTCTGTGATCAGTTTGCCGTCGATGGCTAAAAATGCATCTTCCAGGGCCTGGGGACAACAAACAGGAGTGAGTCAAAGTCAAATAAAACTGTTAGCTGAGGGATGATGCAGTAGCAGGGGTTTTCTCATGATCATATATCCGGTCAAAATACTTCCTGTTCTGATAAACACGTTATTACAGAAGGAATGTGTCGTTTCTCTCACCTTCTGCATTTTTCCGTCCTTGTAGGTCTTCTGCTCTTTAATGATGTCAGGAAGGTACTTTGAACAGTATAGCGCCACCTCTTCACCTAAATGACAACAGCAGGTGGGGTAAACCTTTAGCTGGTTGTGTGAAACATACTGTAGTACTACACAAACGAGAAATGCACAAAAATCTAATTAAGAGAAAGTAGAGAAAGTGTATCTTTAGCTGGTACTTAAAAAAAAATGTTTGGACAGAAACTGGAAGTGTGTGCATATGTGTGGGTGTGTTACCTCCATGTCCGTCATAAACTGCAAACATTGCAGTTTCCTCATCAAATTCTGGAATACAATTATGAGCATCCTGTAACACAATACAGATTATTTAAAAATTAAAATATAAAGATCAGCAATTTTACATCCATCAATCAATAAAACATTTTTATTTCTGGCATTAATAAAGCAGCACAAGAAAGTCTCAAACAGGAGATCTCGCCCCCTTGTGGGCGAGAACATTAACAGCGAGACCTTCGGAAGTTGAGTGCAGATCTTTTTCAAGTTGGAATAATTTTCGACAACAAACATCCCTGGGGTCCAATTACAGACCTCAACATTAGTAGGTTGTGATCTGATGTTAATTTTTTTTTAACTTTACCTCCATTGAAACACGCCAGCCCTGCATGGCAGAGAAGCCGTAGCTCAGGTTGCCATTGCCCCCATCGGATGAGGTCTTGGTTGTGTTTGGCTGCGACAGATAAGCCCCCATGTTTGTTGGATTTTACGACGTTCTACCTGTAGGAAACACAAGGACGTGAGGCAACAATGCTAAATGCTAATGCTAAGACAGACACATGAAATTCTATTGACAATAAGCTTGGATCATTTGTTTACTTTATTTGGATTGGGAGACGAGTGTATACTTGACAGAGAACGTGAGCCTGCAGCCAATCACAGCAGAGCGAGCTGTCAAACTGCTGAACGCAAGCATTATTTCAAAAATACTCTACTACTTTCACACTTTTTATCAAAACGTAAATTAAATTTGTAAAATATTCATGCAGTTAAATCATTAGCCAAAATATGAATGTTGCACCTGAGAACAAACCGGTTTTATTTACATAATTACAACCTAAACACGTTTATCTAGACGGTAAACGAAATACAAATATACTGTACACATATATGGACCTATTCAAGAAATAAAACAACTTCAATATAATTCTGTGGTTTATTTTTAGAGCACAACTTTACACACTCTTTAAGCTCTACAGTGAATAAGCATTTTCTTCCTCGTGTTTTCACAAAAACCATAAAATTACGTGTTTCCGATGTTTTCTGCAGGAAGGTATTAAACTGTGTCCTGGCTAACGTACCTTAACGATAAGATACGCCGGTTCGGTTTTAGCATCTGTAAGTGAAAGTACACATAATACTTTCAGTTATGTTCCCCAATGAAACCATCAACCTTCGTATTATGTGTCACTTCTGTCCACAGAAAACAATCTCAACATAGTGGACTAAACCGAGCAAAGTTCTGGGAAATGAGCAAAAATCAATTCACAACTGCTGATAGTGAATACAGCGTGTTTTTTCCTTTTTCTTTCAGTCAGTGCAGAAAAAGAAAAAACAAGTGAAAAACATGTAATCTCATTTTTAAATACGGTGTATGTAGAGGTAAAGCAGCCACTGTGTGTCTGCACTCCTGCTGCTTTAAACAAAAAGAAGAAAAAAAATAAATGAATGCAGGCTGAGCTGTTCTCCGGCCTACACGCCGTTGTACAGCGGCTCCACAAACAAAGTGCGGGGAACCTACGAAGACAGTTTTTACGTTGAACCTGTTTTGATTACAACTGCCCAGAATTCCAGCGTTAGGTTCTGTGGAAACACCACAACAAAAAGCGGACGCGCCGCTGCTCGCAGCTAGCTTTGAGCAGCGAGCTAACGGTGGCGGCAAACCCGGCTAAACTTCAGAGTCTGTCACCTCTGCCCCCACCGAACTGGAGACTGCGCACAGGAGACGACAGTCAAAACTACAGATGAACGCTGGGTTTTTACCTTATGTGGCGGAGCAGGGTGAGCTTAGAAAATGATCCGAAGAAAGGAGAGATTCACATAGGATGGGGCACACGTGCGGGAGCAGGAGCCGCTATCAACATACAGAAAGGCAGAGAGGAAAAGCTGCAGAAGCCAAGCAGGAAGAAACCAAGTTCGCGCATGTCCTTTTCCAACTTACCAGGGGGCGTGGTCTAGCCGTGCGTCTGACGTAATTGCGTCAAGACGTCGGTGAGAACCGAACGTCGCTTAGAGAAAGAGTGAATCGGCGGGAATCACCCAGATGTTGTATAGGAAATGTTTCTATTTTGAAATTACTGGGTTTTTGGTTAAACATATTAATAATAATAGTTATTGTTATTATTGTTTATAATAATAATAATTAATAATAATAATAAAACACAGAAAATCATAAAATATGCCTTTTAATGGTAAAAACAACGTTCTGGAAACTACAAATATGCAATATGTGTTTTGACATGCCCTAACATGCGGATGAGTTACGGCTAATCTATATCCATGCAACAGCGACACACAGAGTGTTTCAGTGTTGCTGCAGGATCGGCTGCTGCAGACGCAGCTCACTGCCTCCAGAAATGATGGGCATCTGGTTCTCCATGTGGAAATGCACCAGATGACCAATACTTATGAACACCTGATCGCGGGTCCGCACCTGATGCCACAAACAAAAATGACAAACAGGTTTTAAGTACTACACGCAGATTTAGCTTTTTGCTACGTGCACGTTTAAATTCCAGGCGTGATTTAAAGTCTCCGCAGTCCTACCTGTCCGTGAGGGTCGATCAGCAGCAGGTGGTGAACTGTGGCTCCATCCATTCCACTGAGGACATACTGACCGGAGGCAGAGCTGCTCTCTCTGACCAGAAAATCCCCACTGCAGGTAAGAAGAGACTCGGCCTGCTTTCTGCCTAATCTGTGATCACAGACATGGTTACTAAGTAGGGGAGACAGTTGTTCTTTTTTTATTATTAGCTTTCAAAAAAATTCAAAATAAATAATAAAAGCTCATACCTTCCATGAAACCAACCTTCTCCCTGAATCAGGTCCCGGACTGGTAATGCAACTTCTTTTTCTTGTTTGGTGATGTGCAGTTCTCCTGTTTCACCAGGAGACGGCGTCTTTGTTGGGGTCACGTTGTAGTAGTGACATTGGTCTCTGTCTGTATTTTGTTCTTGGCTCTTTCGCTCAACAGTTGTTTCCTCTGTGCTGCGGCTTTTACTTATTTTTACTGCTGACCTGCAATCAGCAGCACGGAGCAATTATTATAATTATCAGTATCATTATTATTGTTAATAATAATGATACTGATAATAATATAATAATAAATTATAATTATCAGTATCATTATTATTGTGATAATAATATAATAAAAACAACAACAATAATCATCATTTTATAATTAGTATCTATATGATAACCTACATTTTGTGTTCACTAAAAATCACTAAATCAATATTAAGTATTAGTAGTAAACACATAAAACTGAACTACTGTAATTATTCACAAACAGCATTTTAATGCTGAGATCTACTTAGATTTTCTTGCAATATAGGGACAAATATGGGAGGATTTTTCTAGCCTTAACTAATGTGTAAGTTGCAAATCAGATCTGATGTATTACATATTACTACATTATATTATACTTGCTGTGGTTTCTTGTATAATAACCTGGGAGTGGTCGGTTGTACAGATGGTGAATAAGGGAGAAGTTGTCGGAAACGTGTCTCAAAGGCTTGACCCATGCTGCTGATGACCTCACAGGCCTGACCCTGAGGACACTCGAGGATGTGACACGCTGTCAGAGACAACAAAAAAAAAAAAAAACATTAAAAAACAATTTTCTTCCAGACTAAAAGGCCAGTAACTAACATTTCCAGAATTCAATCACAGAACTTTTCTCTCACCTCTATAATCATAGTAATCCTTGGCAACGTAAGCAACGTAATCCACTGTGTCCTAGGAAAAATGGTCAACAATATTTATTAAAATATCTTGGTTCAAGATTTACTTTAAAAAAATCTAAATTGTGAAAAAAGTATAAATAGCAGATGATCTACTTTGTTGACATGAGGAGGAAGTTGCATTGATGCTGTAAACATGTAAAAATGTTATTTAAACGTTAATTAAAAATGTTTTCAATTTTAATTATTCAATCCAGAATGACATTAGCTAATTAATTATATGATTAATAAATTATATAAATTAGCTTCATTTCTCTGTCTCCCTCACAACTACGACACAGATCCTTTTATATAACGTTGTAAAGCTACTCCGAGTGTCTGTGTTCAGGCGACCAGGGAGACTTGATGAGTAGTTTGACGTGACGGGGAAATTGGATAATTTTTCATGTGATCTCTATTTGCAAATCTCTTAGGTCAAAAGTTTGCCTTTTGATGCTCAACGTAGTGAATCTGAAGCAGGGCCATCAACTGAAGGAGGAGGAAATCGAATTCAAACATTGTGATAGGGAGCAATTAGATTTTCTACCAACAGCAGGAAACCAAGGAGTAATGCAACCTAATGAGATTACTGTGTGGGTCAGTACAGCCCAGTACAGACTGTAGTGTGTGTATTGTCCCGTGAAAATGACTTGATAATAAGCGTGTGAACTCACTGTGTCTCCTCCAGAGGCAAAAGAAATGGTCTGCATGGGATGATGGGCGATTTTCTGTACAACAGAACGGTTGAAAAAAAAAGATACTTAGTTCTCAAATAGGGTAATGTCCAAGTTTGACCAAAACAATACAAACATTTTCTTTTACATTAGCAACAATTCTAACAATAGCAAACCCACTGAATTTAAAAAGAAAAACATAATTGTACATATACAGGCCGCACTTCTCTATAAGCCGCAGGAGTTTAATTAAATGATAGCTTTTTTTCCGAGCAGTGCCTGTAACGTGACTGTTACACGTTAGCTCTTTCCTGCTTCGGCTTCAAAGATTCTTTTTTAAATTGTGCTGTTCATGTATTGGGGAAAAAAAGTCACCTGCAAGGAGGAGGTAGAGAACAGAGTCACGCTGTCTGTGGAGACAGTCAGGATAATCCTGCATCCAGAAAACTGGAGGTCGACGTGGCCCAGAAAAACAGATGGTCCCTGATAAAGAGACTGAAGCAAACAAAAAAGTCTTGGTACTTTTG
>NC_024311.1:12084374-12092820 GCF_000523025.1 Cynoglossus semilaevis | reverse complement strand
TATCAATTAACATGGGGTGAAATTCTACGTTTGTATGCAGATGACACAATTATTTAGCCTTGATATTAAAAGGTTGAGTTAAACTACTGTTTTTGAGTTTAAAAGTATTTTGACTCCTGGGTAACAGATATTATAATAATAATTTTTATTTTTTATTTTAATTCATGTTTTTTTTTACATCATTTTATAATATTAATGAAATGATAACTCAGCTAACTTGTCCAGAGCAAATAAAGAATAATACATTGTTTTTCTTTAATGTGAATTTTACTAATAGCTGTTTTTCAATCACAGTTTGTGGAACTTTTCGAACATCCTACCGTGTGACCTGCATCCTTGTGTCAGAGTCAAGGTTTCTCATGGACTGGATCACCTCCACACTGCCCAAGTACTTCACACACACAGAACATAAAAAACAAATAGAGTTAATAAATAAGTAAAAGAGGACGAGACAAGACTAATGCACAGCTTCTCAAGGACAGAAACAATATGCTGATGTCAAAGGGTGATGGTGGTGGGGGGGCGGCAGGGGTCGGGGGGTCATTAAGACGCTGTGACCTCTGCTCCATGAACCCCAGCAGCAGAGACTTGAACCTGGAAACGGCACGAGTTCGTTCATTGATAGAAGCTAGAAGCTAAATCAATGCACAGGTAGAGTGAACGAGGGAGAGTGAGAGTGAACGAGGGAGTGTGAGAGTGAGAGAGGGAGAGTGAGTGAGAGTGAACGAGGGAGAGTGAGAGTGAGAGAGGGAGAGTGAGAGAGGGAGAGGGAGAGAGTGAGAGAGTGGGCAGCAGAGTGTACATATGTGCTTGTTTAAAGAGGACAATCACAGTGTCCAGACTCATTTCCATCAGCTTACCCTGATCACCCATGCGGACACACCTCCGGTTAAAGGACAACATGAGCTCCACTGATACCGGATACACACACACACACACACGCGCGCGCGCACACACACACACAGAGTAAAGAGGAGCAAAAAGCCAGGATGACTCACTGCTGCCTACACAGGAAGCTCTGTCTGAGCGGGAGGGTGAGTGTGGAAGTGATGATGGTGTGAAGTTAGCATAGGAAGAGGACACAAATGTGTGTAAATGTGTGTGTGTGTTTTTTTCTGACACAGCTATACTTATCAGGACAGTGTTTTTAAAAAGTGTACTAGTGGTGGAGACACTTTTTGGATTGGTTAAGAAAAATTAGTGGTGGAGACACTTTTTGGATTGGTAAAAAGAAAAACGCCCAGTTATGTCGATTAGTTAAATCTGTCTTATGTTGCACAGGACTTGTAATGACGTTTTGAGCACGACAAGAGCGAACGCTTTAACACTCTGCCCCCAGAGTTTTCTCTGTGGTATTGCACATTAGTGGACTGGATTAAAGGTTCTCAGCCGATTCCTCTTCTAGTCTACGTCAGCTGGGTACCACATGCACGACCCTGTACTGTAATACCAACATCAGTAAACCTGTGTCGACCATTACCTTAATGTCATAGTGCACTGCCGTGTTTGCACCGTCATCTGCTGCACAGGAGTTCTTCAAACTGCACTGACCTCCTCTGGTGTTTGAGCAGGACGCAAAGCTAGGAATCCTGGGAAGGCTGACCATCCGGTGCAGAGTGATGGCTCTTTTTGTTTTGTTCCTACCTGTACACAAAGGAACATGAGGAGGACTCTGGCCGCAGAGTCTCTGACCATGTTGTAATTTGCTGTTGTCTCCATAAAAAGTGGTCGTTGTGTCTTTTGCTGCGTCTCTTTGTCCTTTAAGGCACGCCACAGGACTGTGCAGTCGGATTTTGGCCACACAAGGAAAGAAGTCTCTCAAGGACGGCCCGTGGTGACACGATGTCCCGTCACTGACGCGAGCCGTCTCAGAGTCCTGGTCCAGTTCCCTCTTCTGAGGAGACATGGTTGGAGGCTGATCCTCCGGGGATGTTGGTGAATCGTTGTGCAGGCGACTGTATTTGGTTCGTTTGATCATGCCTGCAGCAGAAAGACAGGGATTTTCTTTAAACTTGTCTTGGAGAGTCCCGTCTGTGACCTGGACCTCACCGTTACCTTCAACCCAGTTAATGCTCACAGTAAAAAAAAAAAAAAATCAATCTGAAAAAATAGAACATTTTAACTACAAAGATGTAAATAACCAGATTGAACTCACCAGCGTGGGACTGCGGACGTCCTGTGTCACTAAAGTCCAGTCTGCTCTGCTCTGGTCATGCTGGGAACGAACAGCTTCAAGCGTCTGCTCACTTTTTCTGTCAGTTTCACCTCAGCTCCGAGTCTTTACCTCCGGGAGTCACAGACTCAACGCAGCTTTTTATGAATGAACCTACTCTCTCTCTCTTTTTTTTTTATTATTAATGAATGGAAGGCTCTCGCTCACTCCCTCTGCCTGCCTGTCTATGAAGGTGCAGCAGCTGAATGTGTGAATGGAGCGGCAGATAGATTCACAGACAGCCTCTTACTCCCTCTCTCTCTCCCCCTCCCTCACCCACACAGAAGCATCCAATCACACGAGGATAGGGTGACCCATGCTGCACACACACACACACACACACTGGTTTTTGTGATTTTTGAGAACTTCACATGGGCATAATTCATTTTTATCCCACCCCTTATTTTGGCAAATTTATTCCTAATCCTTTTGTTTTAACCTAAGTCAAATTTGACCTGAAATTCTAATCCTGGCATCAAAAGTAAATATTTCACCTTTAAAATACCCTCTCACTGAGCAGACCTAAAAAGGTACAGTACAGAACAGTAGTATTTTTCCAAAAAATACCCTCTCACTGAGCAGACCTAGAAAGGTACAGTACAGAACAGTAGTATTTTTCCAAGACACTGTCCACACTAGTATAGCTACACACACACACACACACCCACTCAAATCATTGAGTCTCTTCAGTAACACCACTGACTGTGGACTATGACTAGTGCTGAAGTCCCTAAATGGAACCACAATGGGATTCATTCAATGTGAGTCTTTGTAACGCACCCAGACTACCACAGGAGGCGCCATTTAGCATCCATTTCTTCCAAGGATCAAACCAAGGACCTTCTGTATATTATTATTATTATTATAATTGCAGGCGTGCTAACTGCTACACTATGGAACCGACAACAATACTTATAATTAATAATTCCATCATTTGGGTAGGTCAGAAAAAGGTGTGAAACACGTATATCTACCTGCTCTTATTTCATTTTCTGTTACCGCAAAATACTGAAAAATTTCTTTTCATCCATACCTGCTCTTATTTCATTTTCTGTTACTGCAAAATACTGAAAAATGTTTTTTCTGCTCATATTCATAGAAATTGGTGCGTCTAGATTTGTGATTCAAACTGAATTTCTTTTCATCTGTTGACAGCCCTAATTCAAATGCGAACATGTAACACTTTTTTAGGACAAGCCGATAAAAATGCAGGCAAACCAAAGGACAAGATGAACTCATTTACTTAAACAACATTTTAATGATGTTATTCATTTGTTCATACAGGTTAAAGAGTTAAGGAGACAACAGGGATTATGAGAAACAGCCTTTTAACAACAACGCTAGTGATTCAAAGTCTGGAGGAGGCGGCCATAAATATCCATACAAAGACAAAGAACACGCTGAAAAAGTACTTCATTGAACAGGTTCGGTTTTTTTCCTTGTTTTGTTTTTGTCGTTCACATTCGTTTACAAGACCTTTAACCAGTACTAGATATTTACATAGTGCAAAAACACTTGCTGTCAATTAACAAACTTTAAACACTTTGATGGAAAATTTATGGCAACACAAAGCTGACACTGCGTACCTTTATCAGACCACAAACACTCTCAGGATCCCAGCTATGAAGCACTGTCATGGCGCAACATACTGCATATATGTATATATATATATATATTTACATATATGTATATACATATATAAACATATATATAAATATATATATACACACATATTTACATAAACATATATAAATATATGTGTATATATATACACTGTGTTTGCCACAGACAGGCTGTAATCTCACGCTGTTCTGTCAGGTATCTCTACTCAGAGGTTGACGGTTTAAAACTATCAAATGGCTTTAAGAACAGGATGATTGTGTTTATTTTAATACAATTCCAATGAATCAAAATCTCTTTTATACACTTATATTTACAGGATTTATCATATATTAACGTGGAAAATTTCTTTCGACTCTGCCCTGAGGAAAGAGCTCCAATGTCTGCGGTCTCAAAGAAACTGGACAGGGATTCATTTTATCTGTCAAAACAAAAGCTCCATCCAGAGTTCCTATGTCTACTTGTAGATGTTCTCATTCCAACTAAAGGCTGCGTTGATTCAAAAAAATGTTCCTAAAATAATAAAAAGTAAAACTGAGTCATTGGACACAACAATGACAGACGTTAAGAGTTGATACAGCCTCCACGGTTCAACACATGATCCTGGTGATCTCACTGCTCTGGTTTGTTGTTGGAACAGGAAGAAGAAGACGAGTGAAACGGACTGAACTGAGAACTGAACTGCTGTTTGGGAGAAGGAAGGAACGGATTTGTTCCATGTACATGTGAGACTACTGCAGTAAAACTACAACCTCACTTTACTGATTACAAATATCTGTGTTCTTGCAAAGGTTTTGATAACATGAAATAAACATTTTTTGACATACTTGAATTTGCTGGTTGATTTTTGTGATGCCACTGAGACCTTTTGACCTTGTTGGTTTTTAGTGTAGGTTGACCTCTGTGTGTCAAGGTCAGGGCTGGGGCTCTAATAGAGTAGAGCAGTACTGATGATACTGTTTATTTTATGTCGTACAATATAACAGGAATGCTAATCAATGCTGAAATAATTAACTTGCGAAGGTGAGATATTTTGTTTTCTACTTAATTCTTTCCTGTGAAAACTACCAAAACAAAAAAAAAAAAAAAAAAAATCAAACATGAAAGTCGAACCATGGACGACTGTCCTGTCGCATCTCTGGTCAATACTGATAAAAATGACAAGTTTTTAAATACCACTGCTGGTTTCTAGTTTTTTTTTTTTAAACATTTCTGCAGTACTCCCATGAGTACTCACACTCACTCACCCACTGTACACGCTTACCAAAACTTTTATTTTTTGTTTTGTTTTTTTGAACAGAAGGCCTCGCAGCACCCCCTAGTGTTGATGACAATAAAAGACAGCTGGAGATTCCTAGCCCACAGAAGAGAGTGGACAGGGGCAGAGTCAGCAACTGAGGACGACTCCGCAGTCAGAGGACGTTTCACACAAATACACACATTGCACACTGTAGTAAAACCACGGAGACGAGGTTATGTACACGAAGCTTATTCAAATCATCTGAATTCATGACTGAGCCACTTTTTAAACATTAAAAGTACAACACTGAAGAGCGACAGGTGGGAGTGGTTTGTGTGGGAATAGTGAGCTCCCCCTCCCAACGCCCCGACACTGTGAATACTCGGGCAGGAAAAAGCGAAACATCAGCTGAGCAGGAATTCATCAGGATCTGCCGGTCCCTCCTTCCCTCAGTGAGGTGGACAAAACCTTTGTTTGTTTGGTTTTTTTTTACAAAATAAAGCTAATGCACAGAACAAAATAAACTATATATAAACACACACACACACACACACACACATGCAGATCTGTAAACCTGGCTGACGGTGTGTGAAGTAAGATGGGAGCAGACTTTCTTTCCCTGTCAGCTGCAGACGGACAGCACTGTATTCTCTTCATTGCTACTTGGCGGTTGCTCCAAGAAAATCCCCCGAACGTGGTCAGAGTTTAGAGGAGGGAACTCAAACGAATCCCTCCGAATTCAAGTGTAGCAGGTTACAGGTGGAGGGAGTGTCGCCTACGGTGGACATGAACCGTTTACACACCCGGGTTTGAAAACCAGCGTATTCGTGTAACGCAACATCAAGATTTTCTCATCGCAATATTTTGTGTAATGATACTGTATCGATATTCTTTCTTTTATTTAGTGATTCCAAATGTAGATCCCTCTGTTCCAGTGTTAGTGACCTGACGTTCAGATGGAACAGCATTGTGGGTTTACTATGTTGACAGTTTGCCTAAAATTAACTTGTTTTAAAAACAATTCAATTTATCATCGTGCCTATTGTATCGCAATATATCGTATCGTCGCCCCTGTATACTGTGATACTTATTGTATTGCCAGATTATTGCCAATACACATCCCTATTATATTGTACTGTAGATTTTAGATTAGACTGACTCAGTGTTTCTGCTAGAAATTCTTTTAAGGTCATCCCAGCAACAAGACGACAGGAGCAAATTTAAGTGTGAAGTTAAAATTCAACTCAGCAAGTGTACAAGGAACAGACCCCGCCCCTTAGTCATTTTATTTAAATCATCAACCCAATCACAATTGATCTGTGCTGTTGTTGCGTTACACGGACGGGTGTGTAAACGTTTAATGTCCACCGTTCTTCAAACTGTGTGATTGACTGGTCGGTCTGTGAGCCTGCGTGTTCGTGAGCTGGTCAGTCTCCTGACAGGGCGGTTTTAGGGGCTGTGTGTGAGTGCTTGTCAGTGGTTGGATACCTGAGATTATGTGTGGTGTCAGGGGTTTGGAGACAAACAGGAGGAGAAGCTGCTGGTTCTTTTCAACAGGGACGTGAAGAAGGAGTGAACGAGCGAATGTAAAAAAAAAAGTGATTTCAGCCGACGACCTTATTGACCTCGGCTTGTTCTCTGCTCTCCACCCCCGCCTCTGTGATGTCAGCTGAATCCAGGTCCTCCTCTTCCTCACTCTGTGTTCTCTCCTCTTCATCCTCCTCCTCTTCCTCTTCCTCCTCCTCCTCCTCTTCGTCCTCTGTACTCTCCTGGCTCTTTCCTAGTTGTAGGTTTTCTAGAGTCTTGGAAACCCAGGATTCAATGCGGCTGCTGAGGGTGGGCACCTCTACAGATATAGGTTCCGGAGTGTAGTCCTCTTCCTCCTCGTCCTCCTCCTCCGCCTCTTCCAACATGCCGGGAACGAGGGTGGAGGTGGTGGAGGTGATGGAGCTGTTGAGCGGACCCCTGCAGCTTCCGTCCAGCGAGCCTGTTTCTGTGCTCTGCTGCGAGGCCAGCTCCAGCTTGTCGTCAGCTCGCACCTCCTCTTTCTCACCGCTGGTCTGGGTCTGTGGTCCTGACCTGGAGCTGGAGCCGGAGCTGGACTGAACGGCAGTGGGCGGAGCCTCCATGTCCTTCTGGGCAGCTGCGGGAGGTGGAGGGCGACTCCGCTCTATCTCTGTGGGCTCCAGAGAATCAGAGCTTTCCACCATATTTCTCCAGTTGGTCTCTGGAGGAATTACAACAACGAGAGCTTCATCAACACGTACTACATGAAACACAAACCACGACCGAGACTGAGAGGGAACTCACCATACTCCTTTTCATTGACTTCAGAGATGGGTTCAGAAAAGATAGAACAGAAGGAGATGGCAGAGGCAGCAGAGTGGTTACGGGAGTGTCCCATGTGGTGTGGAACTTTCTTGTCGTTTTTCAGCGCCTCCTCAGCCTGCTCCTGCTCCAGAGCTGACACCATGTCTTTGTAGGCTTTTCTGGCCTCTTCTGTCAGAGACACCAGACGGTTGAAGAGATTCTAAAAGGTTAAAAAAAAAAATTAATTATCAAGTTGAACCAAAACATCTGGCACAAAAGAACAAAAATGAGAATCGATGGATTAATGGGCAAATAGATAATGGATGGATGGATGGATGGATGGATGGATGGATGGATGGATGGATGGATGCAGTCTACCTCGGCTCCAGAATAGTTGAAAATGCCGACCACACTGACAGGCACCAGTTTGTTGACACACCGTCCGAGAGCCTTCCTGCCCAGGGCAAACACGAAGGGGATCTCCTGCTCTCTGGCCATGGCAATGACATTGTACAAAGCTTCGTCCAAACCACCTGCGAAAACACTCAATAATTAATTGGCTACACATGGTTCACTCAAAGGTTAGGGTTCGGGCTGAAACATATTCAGGTGACAGCTGGTCACAGCTTTGTTTACAGAACATTTACTGATAGTGGAGTGGATGACATTCATGTTCACCTTTGGCCTGGATTTTCTCACAGTTGGGAGAGATGATCACGCACTTAATCTTGTGCAGCTTCATGTGCTTGGTGACCTCTCGGAGACCCATGACCAGGCGGCGTTTGGACTTTGCCTTGGTCGGATCCTTCTGGTAGACCCGCTCCTGGAAGCGAACCAGTTCCTGCAGGAGGAGAGTCACGCTCTCGTCGATCTCCTTGCTCAGCACCTGGTTACAGTACCTGCCAAGGGAACGGAAACATTGGAGGACGTGGCGGACAAACATTCACTAAAATAATCAGTTAACCTGATCTGTCTTTCAAACACTCAAATACTCTTCAAAGGCTGAGTCATTGATCTGATACTCTGTTACAGATGGCAGTTCTCACAACAACCAGCAGGGTACC
>NC_024311.1:12060077-12083693 GCF_000523025.1 Cynoglossus semilaevis | reverse complement strand
AATCCCATGTATTTATGAGTCAATAACAATTTCCCACACCTTCCTGGGAGGCAGGCTCCTGTGTGAGATCATCGGTGAAGTGAAGACTCTCGTCCCCGTTCTCTTCCTGGCCCGTCACCTCCTGCTCCACGCTCGTCTTTCCTTTCTTCCCTTCGCGCTCCTTCAGGATAATCTGTCGTAAAACAAAACCAAAACATTTTGAACAAATGCCTTTTTTTTTATCACTTCATGGTTTTGAAATCTTTACAATTCCTTCATCATCGTGTTGTGCGTTAAATCGTCACCTTCTTCAGGGCCGTTGGTCGCTTCACCTTGGGAATCTCTCTCTCTTTTCCTCTCTTGATCCTGGGCATAGTGGAATCCAGGGTGTTGTGTGGAGCCGAGTAAGGCTTCTGATGACCCTTCAACAGAGACGGCAAGTTGGTGGAGCTGGAGCTGTGGAATGGAGTGGTCGTTCCAACTACACAGAGGAGAAAGGGGTGACAGAGGGAGAGAACGTTTACACCGTAAACAAAGAAAAAACAAAGAAAATCACAAATATAAAAACCCGCAACACTTGAAAACTGTGTACCCAGTTTGACAATGGACATCCATAAAGTGGAGAGTTATTTTTACAGTGAATATAAATGTGGACCTGTTCTCACAATATTGGGGAAAATGTGTTCCATATGAAACTTTTAAGAACTGAGTTTGTAAAACTGTGAAATAAACGATTTAAAGATGTTTTTTCCAAAGAAACTGCCTGTATATTTTTTGTCATTTTAATTTTTCTATTCTATTATACATGGACGTTCTTATGTCGCTAATGAGTATGTCCATGATAAATGATAAAGAAAAGTTTATATGATGATGTAAATTCAGCTTGAATTCGAGGCAGCAAATCAGGCTTGTGGTCTAAACATCTGTAGTCTTCATCTCAGAGGTTTTATGGTCAATGAAATATTTAAGGCTTAGTCACGTTACAGTGACAGGAGAAATCTGTTGTATTATTAAAACACCGTTTGCCAGTGCAAACTTCACTTCCTGACTACCTGCAAACGACAGTGGCTTGGTGTTGGTGAGTTGTCTGGCCTTCATGGCCTGCTGATGTTTCTCCAAAGCTGCGAGCATGTCTCCCAGATCCAACTCCACTGACGCTTTACTCTTCTTTCCCGCCACTTTGGTAAATGCCTCCTTCCCAGTGAGAAGAGAAAATTAGAAAATGAAAAAAAAAGAAAAAAAAAATCAGACAAATGTCAGATCAACACTGTGATCAACAGAGGTGGGTTTTTTTTAATTACCTGCAGTTTCTTCTGTTCCATGCTGATTTCAGAGTACTCCTGTGCAGTGGCCAAGGCCGCAGCCAGAGCCTTCTTCCTCTGGCTCTTGGCCCTCTTTGGAACAGATGTAGTGATAGGGATGGGTGTCTGCACGATGCTGATGGGGGAGTTTTCTGAAAGGTTATCCAGCTGTGGAGGACACAGAGACTGTGATGAGACGTACACACAGCACAAGATTTAAACCCATTTCCAAGAGCTTTTTTTTTTCATACCAGGTTTTTGGGCATCTTAGGTTGTGTGTGCGTCTGGGCCGTTGCAGATTCTGACTTGATGGTGCGTTTCACAGCTTCTCCAGAGGCAATATTAGGAAACTCATCTTCATCCTGACACAGATGCAGACAGCAGTTGGTGCAAAGCACAAAAAAAAAGAAAAAAAAAACGAAAAAAACAAACAAAGAAAATCTCTGCCTGTCTTGTAGGTATAAAAGTGAACAAACTGCAGTGATTACAGTCATTATAAGTTAGCTACAATAAAAACCTTCACCGACCTCGAAATACAGAGGCTCTGGAGTGAGATTTGAACCAGTGACTGCGAGCTGCAGTCTTTGTTCTGATTGGTTGGCTGGTAAACGTCCTGGATAACCACTGTGGAAATCCTAGATGACAAAACAAAGAGAAGTCAGACAGGATACAACAACATTATGAACATTATTGCAAACTGTATTTGAAAAATCCAATGTTTTGAGCAAAGGTATCGAAAACTGTTCTTCAGACCTCGTGGCCTCGTGGATACGTTAGTAACTCAGTAACTAACAGCACACCTCATGGCTTTGTTTTTTTATTTGAGATAAACTCCAACTGGAGGAGGAAATAAACAGTGCCACCATCTAAACTTGTGGTGCAACATTTCTAAGGATGACGGGGAATGTCTTACCGCATACAAAACATGCTTAGATTTTGGTTTGCACACAATTACCACTGAGGTTATTCTGGATCACTGTGTGTGTGATTTTGTTTTGTTAATGTAACAATAGGCAGATAAATGCAAACACCTGATTAACATCAGGTGTCACCTCCAACATCCTTAGGGTCCTTTTAGAAAAGACAATAAGTCTTTTGTAAATTTGTGAATTCACCGAGGACAATCATGCGATTAAATCGATTGACAGGCTCAAAGACGGCAAAAGATGCCAGAGATTGAACAACAGAAGAAGGAGTTTGAGTCGAGCCCAAGTCCAGTTTATACCTTTTAGGACTACCAGACAGACAGGAATCTACTGTACCTGGGAGAAACTCCTCTGTTCAGGGTTCTTCCTCTGGTCTGCTCTGTAAAACTGGCCGTTCCGGTCGCCCCAGGACTTACTGGAAGTCTGACAGGGTACATTCACCCATGAGTCTGAACCTAATGACAAGCAAACAAAGAAAAAATTACAGAAAATTATAAGAGTGCGGCTGCAAGGTAAGAAGAAAAACCTGATCTATTTTCACTTACCTGTCATGACACCAGTCTCTACGACCTGCAACACACATAAATATAAGAAATTATGACATTGATGGTGATTTTTGACTTCTTCTTGTTCTTTTTGTCCAGGAGTCACTGCAGCAGACTGTTAGGGAGGCATTCTCACAAACTGAAATGAGCTCATTATTCTCTTCATTATAATCAAACAAACAAAGACTAACAACAAACAAAACCCACGAACGATTATGTGGGTGATAACCTTCCCCTATTAATGTGTTTGAGGTGTCACTCATTCATTTGTCAAATGTACTCGAGTTTTCACTCAAGGCATAAAGTACGTTCCTTAATTTAATTCAATGAAGGAATCAGAAGAACATGTTCCTCATTCTCACTCCACCTCTGAGCCTCTGAGTTGAACCTGCGATGCCCCAAAATGAGGTCCTTTTACTGTCACTTTGTTTAAACCTCTGCCTTGAAAAGTCATCAGACGCAGCACCAAACAGGCATGAAGGAAGTGCAGTGTGTTAATGATGAACACACAGCCAACATACCGTGGGTGCTGCAGTGTTGTGTTCTGCTGTTCGTTGTGTAACTCCCGCGGCCAGGTTGTGTTTGGGGCTGCAGTAGCCGCTGTCACTGTCAATGTCCGCCTCACTGGCGACCTGCTCACTGTAGTTCTCTGCCGCCTGCGACGGCCTTCGTCTTTTTGAGCGGTTCTTCCACAGGAGAGGGCTGGCCTGCTCGGCTGCACATCGACCTGATGTCTCACCTGGGAAATCTAAGGACAAGAGGAAACAAGATTCTCTAGACCTGTTTACAAGGACAACAAGTACTACAGTCTTACTACACACAAAAAACTAGGACGTTACAAGGACAACAAGTACTACAGTCTTGTGTACTACTACACACAAAAAACTAGGACAACTATATAAGAACCTGAAACCAGGACAGGTGTTTCAAGTGCAGATAAATCGATGGTTACCTAACCAAATGCATATGTGGAAACTCCACATTCCAGTTCTGTCAAGAAACAGGGCTCAGGCGTCGTCAACATTAACCAGTAGGACCAGACACTGGCTTTATAGACACTGTGTCTTTCAGTAAAGATTCTGGTTGAATGGCTACGCAGGCACTTTTTACAAAGCCTTACTTCTGTTAGTGTGACGTTAGGTTAGGTTAGGTTTATTTGTTTAAATTTTAATGATGGCTGCCACGTTTTTACCGGTCTGTTGTGCGGCGTCCACCAACAGGACAGTTTTGGTCCTTCCGTCAGGCCCCAAGGTGCACACTTCCTTCTGCACGGCCACGTTCCTGGTGGGAGGCCTGCGACCTCGTGCAGGCTGGCACACACCCAACTGTGGCTGCAGGAGGAAAGACAATGAAAGTTGTGGTCACCGATTAGCCTAAGAGGGCAGATGCATCATGGGAGATGGCATGTATCTCACATTTAGCACATTTCCTCACCCTGTCAACATTTAAAAAAATATTTGTTTCTAATTATTGTTATTGTCTTAGTTAGCTCCCCACGGGGGTCACATTCCCTACTTTGAGAACTATTGCTCGAGAAAATATCTATTGTAAATATTTCCATTTAGGTCATTAATTCAACTTATTTTAAAAATCCATTATTTTGAAAATATACATGTATATGTGTGTATATATATATATATACTGTATATATATATATACACATATATACATATGTGAGTGTGTTTTTCAAAAAAATAATTTCCATATATAAATAAATATATATTCATATACACAGTATATATTAACATGAAGGTCTTATTAAACAGTAAATATATATTCAATTGTCTTTTTGGCAGTAGAGTGTGGTATAATGAGTCATATGTGACTCTCAGTCTGTACCTTGGGGAGAGAATTTGGTCGGACCATGCCTCGGCCTCTTTGATTGGTCATCCCATATGCTGGCCCCAGAGGGAGTGGTCTCTCCCCAACCTCTGCAGAGACTGGGTTGATGACTCCGGCCTGTACGGGACCAGCGTAGGTTCCGGGGAACGGCTGGTAGAAGCCCATCATAGGAGGGCACGGAGCGGGCATGATCTGGTAGTAGGCGTACTCATTGGACACGGGAGGCTGAGGGGAGGACAGAATGGGATAGGCCAAGTAAGGACCACCGGGGTTAGCGTTAGGCTGCTGCCAGCGCAGCTCCCCTCCATTGTACATGGGATGTTGCCTGTGGAAAAAACAAAACAAAATGGGCCTGAGTCAGGCTACCCTCAGTGACATCACTCTTGTCATGAGACCTTTAATCAGTGAGTAAATATGACCGTTTGATATCCCTAGTGTAATACATGTAATGAATACTTGAAGATTTTGACACAGAGTTAAAGGAGTGAGATGGAGACAGGGTGGACATGGAGATTGTTGGTGTAACAAGGAGGAGACGGGGGAGACGGAGGGGGACGATCTGTGTGACGACAGATGAAGGGAACCGCCGAAGTTGAAGGAGTTGAAGTCAGTGGGAGTAGTAGTAGTACTAGTGGTTGTGGTATTACTAGTAGAACAGGATTTGCACTGAAGATGTTTCAGAAAAAAACTGTGACATGATTCTCTCAAATGTGTTAGTTTGTCTAGTTAAAGGAATGTTTCCAGCGTCTTGTTGAGTAAAATCAGCTTTGAAGACCAAATAAATCCAAACTAACTCTAAACCTAACTCAACCTAAACAATAACTCATTAACTTGACGTTACTTCAAATATTTTCTCCATAAAAAAACTACTCAATAAAGTTACAGTCACATTACTGTGGAACGTGATGGTTCTAATTGTTAGGGAGTGTCACATGTATCCAGAAATGATAAGGACCCAGATGACATTTTCACAGGCACTTCACTACACTGGGTTATTTCCTTGTATTCAAAACAGTGGAAAAGGAAACAAAGGAACGGATGTGAGCAGGATACAACAGATCACTGAGGACAAAGACAGAGTTACTGCGAACATGGACCGTGGTTCCGTAAACTCTGGGGAGATTTCCATTCATAACTAAGAACTTTTTAACAACAGCCCAATCAAATGTCTCCGACTCTGTTTAAAAGGTTTGAAGAACATCACTAGGACTAAAGGGTTCTTTTGTTGTCATCGGAGTCCACAGAGGAAGGAAGACAGAATCGGTACCTGTTGGCTTGGTTCTCCTGGACAAATGGATAGCAGGTGATTAGGTAGCTGGGTATAGGAGTGGTTTCCACGCCTCCTCCACCTCCGCCTAAACCTCCACTGCCACCTCCTCCACCTACGTCGCCTGAAAGACTCATGCTGACCAAGGGTCCTTCAAGAATTTTCTTCTGCGGGATAAATGGTTCCACTTCAGCTGAAAGCTTTACATCCTGCAGAGACAGATGGACAAACAATACTGTTGTTGTTCTGAGTACACCAGAGAGTTCAACAAAAACAAAAAAAAAATCTGTTGTTGTTCTGAGTACACCAGAGAGAGTTCAACAAAAACAAAACAAAAAAGAGAATGTTTCTCAAGATAGATAGATAGACCAAATTAAAAACCATAATCATGTGGTCATAATCATTTCAATCAGTATAATTTCCTCTTCTCCAGAATATGACATCTGTCTTTAAATTACTACTTGAAAATTGAAAGAGAACCGATGATGAAATATGACATGGGCTGCCAAAATGAATGGATAATGTGAGGGGATTGTTGCACCATTCGTCGGAGATATGGAGACATGTATAATGTTCACTAATGCAGAACATCTGCAACATTTACTGACGTTCCCCGCAGCTAACAGGCTCTCCAACTAGTCACAGTACGGCACCTATGGGAACATGCTTACAAGTTGCTGTGTTCTCCAAAGATGAGCACCAGAGTGTGACCATTTCAAGTGTTCAAGACAATGAAGGTTATTTACTCACCTGTGTTTATATAAAAATAAATAAATATATATATATATGCGTGGACTCTGTTAAAGGCAGCTGCAGTGATGGCCTGTGTAAGGACACTGGGGACATCCTCACAAATTCCAACTGCTTGTTTGTCTGGTCCATGTCCTTTTGCCCTAATACCTGTCACAGTGGGTTTGTGTAATTTGACTCTGATCCTCCTTGGGTTCACCTCACTTGTTGAGACATCGCGCCTCTACGCGCTGTAAAAAATTGCAACTGCGTCAACGTTCAGGCCATATGTCAAGGATCAGCATATATCTGCAGTGACAGAAACTCGTTTGTTGAGCTGAGCGCTGCATTTCTGTATGCTGCTCCTGCAGGTTTACAGTCAAGTCTACACTGGGTTTAATTGTTAACAGCCTAGTTAGACAACTAGCTGCCAAAAAACAAACATTAGGTCAAAGAAAGGCTGGAATCTTGAAGCTCTCAATTGATACAGTGGGTGAGCATCTTGAACTTTAACTACTATAGTTAAACTGGACACAAATAAAGTAGTGGGTGGTAAATTCTGCACTTTAACCACTTGTGGGCGTGTCCTATTGATAACATTTGATCTACAGACAAGAGGGCTAGGTAGGAGGGAAAAAACTGAACAAGACAAACAGAAAGTGAAATAATCTTTAACTCTGCTTTAACATTTTTTATTAAATCCTTCCTTTAGTTTGGAGCTTGATGACTCAAACACATTAAACCAACAACAAGTTGTTGTGGTGTTGAAAATTCCATGACAGGCAGTGGAAAGGGCAAAGATGAATGTTTTCTGGCAGCAGAAAACAGCAGCACAACTAACTGCTGATCCGTCACTCCAACAAAGAGGGAAGTCTAAGTCTTTCCATAAGAATTTAAATGTTAAAATCACAACACAAAAACATTCCTTCACACTGCTTAAAAAAACAAAAAAACTAATAATAACAGACTTGCACCTGCCAACAGGACCCTATATAATGACTCAAATCTTCACTAATGTACCGTAAAGGGCTGTCAATACTAAATTAAATCATTTCTGATTTATCACCACGGTTCAGAGCCAACTAGATGATTAAAGGCAAATCAATTGTACTTTCTTTAATGTGCTCCAAATACTTTTAGAAGAATCTTGTCAGTTTGTCAGTTTCATTATGAATAAACAGTTTCCACATGAGTTCTGTTTCAGAGAATAGGGAAGAGTAGCTGATGAGGTTACAGTATCAGATTAGTTTTGTCGGGACCGTTCATGTTGAAAACCGAACGAGTCCGATCAAGTCGGCCGATTGGTGGATCTCTGTTTATTATTTGCTGCTTAAAAGACAATCTTGTTCCAAACATTCAGATGTTACTGTAACGTCACTTCATTTCTTTCGAACTCCTCCATCTACATAGCATGTCAAAACATCACGCAAAAATATTGTAGGGCTCAGTGGAATTAGTGTCTCTTTGTTAAGGTATCTTTATATAGAGTTAGAGAATAGAAAAGAAACAAAGGTAAAAATCCTCATCTCTTATTCTTAGCAAACACTTCACATCTACGTGCAACTCAACTTGAACTTTTGTTCAGTGTAAGATGTGGAGAGGTGACAGAGTTCAGAGGACAAAGACAACCCCCTCAATTTTTCTGAAACAGTGATCGGGATGCATGAATAGCGTAACAGTGCAGCCATTGGGTGTCACACAGACCGTCATTGTCTACCACCACCACTACTGACTGTGGGTAGAACCCCTGTTTTTTCCATTGGCTGTTCATAGACGCCATCCTACCTGAACAGAGTCAGGGTGAGAGTTGAATCTTTACTGTCAGTTCACAATGGAAAGTGAATCAACCTATTATCTCATCTCAGTACTGTATACATAGCCTATGGGCTGTTAAAGGATTAAGCACAAGAGGACGAGGCAAGGACAGTACTGTAGGATAAGCCAGTTAAACTAACAGCAACATAAATACATGTAAAGATTACAGTTTAAATTGACAGACGACCGAAGAAGTAAAAAAAAAAAAACGCCAGACAGACGTCCAATCTCTCGCAAACAACCGTTGGTCTTTGTGCATCTCTGTGAGAACAGTGGTGATTGTTAGAAAGACAATGAGGTCAGACCCAGATGTACATCCGCTGACAACGATAGAACTCAAAGTGGTTCAATTGAGGACTACTGATCTCACAGGCCTCTGTTGTCCCAGTTTTCATTTCACAGCTATTGTTTACCAACAGGAGTGTTTTTTGGGGCTGTATACGAGGGTAGACCCAAAGGTTCGAGGACAGATGTTATAATTTTACATTTCTCAGGCGTCTTCAACAGCTTTGACAGGTTTTACCATTACATCCTTGTAAACTGTTGAGGGATGTGTGGGAGAAATGTCTGTAAAAAATGACACGTCTTGCTTGAATTACAGTCTGGTCCATCTACCCACTGAGCCAATGCAGAGCCTAGAGCTCAGCATTTCATGGAAAGTACACATTAAAGATAAAAAAACATTCAGACCATTAAAGATAAAAAACAATTCAGACTCATGTTCATGTTTACTTTAGAGGAAGTAAACTAAACTCACATGAGCATGCAAACTCCATAGAGGTAAAAATGGGGATCGAACAGGTGAACTGATGATGATCTTTTCACTTACAAGTGTGTCATTGTCAAAGAAGCCTACAGTTTTTCCAGGTGCTAAAGAACAATTTCACTGATAAATTTAGAGTTTTTTCGGGTTAAAAAGTCCTGGTAGGTTGATCGTAGATCAATGCCTTTTTATGCTTAGATGTGTGACAGTTGTGAACGAGACTTGTGTCCTGCAACCATGTATTGTGAAAACGTGAATGGACGGACCAACAACACGAGGAAGTAAAATGGAAGATGTTCCTTTAATGCAGTGACACACTTTAGTAATTACTAAAGAGACGGTACAAAAATAACTGCGATGGTGAGTCCCTGAAGAAGTGGAGAAAAAAAGTTATTCCCCTGCCACATCATGCTGCAGACACCTCGTGCTTCTTTCGTGTGCTGATAATTGGGTAAAGTTGTGAGAAGTCAGAAAAAAAGGCATTGCCAAGAAAACCGTGTCAGAGTGAAAATGCTCTGCTCTCCGTATGAGCTGATTTAAGCTGCACGCCAAAAACCAAACTTTCAACATAGCACACGAAGCCCGGGTGGAATGTCATACATGCAGAAGAACCAGACATTCCTCTTGTGACGGTCATGAAACCTCTCTTCCTCTACCTTCACTAATCTCAACTTGATGTTCCTCGCCGTTTTTTTTCCTCTAGTGTTACCGCAGGGATGTTAACATCATACTCACCGCTCGCATCCACACAAAAACACCACCACCGTCCAGTGACAGCTGAGACGTTTAGCTTTAGCTAGTTAGCTGCCGAAGCTAAAGAAAATTAAACACAACACTGCTTTATTATTGTCTCAACGAACGGGTATTGTGTCATTGTTAAATATACAAATAATTTGGCATGAAAGAAATAAAGCGAAAAACGTGCACCACGGCACTATAGCTAACGTTATCCGCTATCTCTTAAAATGAAAACTGACCACCGTTAGCTGCTGTGATCTTAGCACATTAGCTGAATGGAACAACAGTGTCACTGCCTTTTACCCAAACATTGAACCGTGTTGTTCTTTCATAACGTCAATAACGACACAAAGCACAATTCCAAAAGACGCTATCGCACTAATAACGGTTCCGTAACTAACCAAGTCAAAATGGTGTCTTGGCAAGTTAAACTAAACCCGTGATTAAAAAAAAAACATTCCATCCGCTAAATGCATTATTAGCGATCTCCCAACAACAAAAACATAAACGTACCTTAGCGTCCATGTCACTCAGCCTCGCTGACCGCAGTGAGTGAGGACGTCAGGATGTAGGTCTTTTAGGTTTCTTCATTGTAAACAAAACAGTAATAGTAGTGTAAAAATGACCGACGCCTCGCAGTCAGAGTCCGCGGCTATTTGTTGCTATACTCGGCTGCTGCTGCTGCTGCGTCAGCTGTGAGCAGAGCAGGCTGTGGATGAAGCTCTGCTACTGCTGAGGCTGAGACAGGCACGAACTGCTGTCAGTGTGGAAATGGGAGTCACCTGGAACGGAAGCCGACGAGACACAAACACGGCTTAGAATACAAACTGTTGAAAATGTTTTGGTAATTAAAACGTTTAATGTGTAACATTGTTCATATACACCTTATATACACCTTATTATTATACCTTAAATATTTTTTTAATTCCCCAATACTGAGTCATTTTACGTCTTTTCTATTTTTTTATACCTAAACCCACAGTAAACCACGGTTTGCGTTTTAATTCTTTTTTTCTATTCACCTTTTCACAGAAAGACTATATATCTTTTTAAAATATACCCCCAAAGATGTCAGGTATTATTATACCTTAAATATTTTTTTAAATTCCCCAATACTGAGTCATTTTACTTTTACGTCCTTTCTTCAACGGAAAATTAACTTATCTTATTTTTTCTGTTAATGCAAATATGGTCTTGACATAAAATAGAAAATATTTTGCCCAATTTAAAATTACTATTATTATTATTTATTAATTATAGAAAAAAACATTTGTTTCTTTGCTATGCCATATTGCATTAAATCTGAGCCTGGCCTCTTTGTTTTTCTACATTTTAATTATCTCCTAAAAATAATAATAATAATACAAATGAATGTTTCTCTGAAAAATTCTAACCTTAATGAACTGAGGAGTGATTTTGAATATGTCTGACGAACGATGACATCATACCCCAGAGAACAAACATTGGGGGAAGGACGTGGGGAAAATGGGTTGTTTATGTACTGTACATTATCATGGTTGAGTTGCAGTGGAAGAGGCAAGAGGTAGGGGACAACAAAGGGAGATTATCATCTATGCAACCACAATAAACATGAGCATCAATTAAATGTTGTTGCACTATAAAAACGTGAGCCTCTATTTTCTTTATTATTTGTAAAGCAATTTATTCCCCAACAGAACACAACTGAAAATCAATGGCATCCAGTAGGAAACAATAGTGTCTGTCCACTGTAATGGATGTGTACATCTGCATGCCGTACCAAGTGCAAATACCACAGGTGAAATGGATGTTAAAATAATTTGTCAATTTCCAACCAAGTCAGAATCTTTTGGAAAAAGATTCACTCACCGCCGCGTGGAGGCAGTTTATCAACGGAGTCGAGAAAACGATTGAAATCACTGACTTTTTTGATTCACAACATTTTTTTATTTAACCAATTTCAAATTGCTAAATGCAGCTAGTCAAAGGCAGCTGAGTCTCTTGTGTGATAGCAACAGTATACAGCAAATGTTGCGTACATGATTCTGTAATCTAGACCGTTTAAAGGAAATGGATGTTGCTGTTGTCGTCGCTGTCCCCAGATTGGGACCCAAAGTGCTCTGTTGACTAACTGGAATTATTAGGCTACTTTCAACTTCAGTTTTTGACATCCGCAGCATTTTGCTGAAAGTCCTCGTCTCAACGGCTGTCCCACAGGAGCCTAACAACAATACGTTTAGACCGTAGGATTATCAGGAAAATGTTAACTGACGTTATGAGATTTAAAGCAGCGTAATTTTCCCACATATTTTCTACAGGTCCTTTTGTGATCACAGTTTTCAACCATGCTCATTTCTTTTATGCGGTCTATATTTTACACACTTTTACACACAACAGAGCAGTCTGTGTGCATGTGGGTCTGCTTATCAGAAACAGGTTAAAATTAAAAAAAAAAAAAAAAAAAACTTTGACCAATGACTTCCTCTCTTCTGGACAACGTAACACATTACAAACACGTTCTGCTTATTCTCAGTCTTGCTGGCATTCGGTAAACTCGTGCCACGTATCTTGTTTTTCGGAGGATATACTTGAAGAAGCACGGTAGCGTATTTTTACGGATGTATTCGGACATGCCATTTTCCTCGCCACAGCTTTTGACGACATCATCATGTGAGCTTGCTGACGATTGCTTGGTTCAGAGAGTTCAGCTGATTTGTCCATTTGTCTAAAGCTGTGTAGCGAGCTCCTCCCCTCTTCTGGTAGTCCAGTTCTAGTAGCTGGTTCACTTGGTCAATTCGGCCATGGATTGTGCTAAATATTAAAAAAGAAAAAAGAAAGTAGGACAAAAGAACCAATCAGTGCATTGGAAAGATAGAACAGATCACATTTACAAACTTTTTATTCAGAGTCAGACTGAGAAGAAGGTTATTGGTCCATGCAAAATGTTAAATATTTTTTGTTTTTTCAAAATAAAACAACACAGAAATGACTCAATGACAAATTCATTTAGCTGCAAATATATAATAATAAATGTCAGTAACAATTATGCAATCTTCCTCAGTCAATCATGTTGCTAAAAACTGAGATTTCACCGTAATTGTATTTTTAATTTTTTTATATAAGTATTTCTGGTTGTGTAAAAAAATGTAGTTCTCTCAGTGTAAATACACAAAAGTACTTCCAAATGACGACTCAAATGATTGTTATTATTATTAATCACAGAAAAGAAATTCTCCAATATTTGTGTTTGCTCCGACTGAGTACAGCTCAGTTCACCTGGAGCCAGAGTTACGTGAATTATGAGAAACAATTTACAAGAAGGAAGTGTTGGTTTTTTATTCTTTCTTTATGTCAGATGATTCACTCGTCATGTGAGGGAGAAACGTACTTATCCAAGATGCACTGCACCAGCAAACTCTCCACATCACACACGTCAATATTTAGCTCCTGAGAAAAAAGGAAAGTAAGAAAGTTTGACATAAAATGTTTGCAAAAATTTAGGATTCAAATCAACAACATATTTCTACATGTTATTATTATTTCAAGAATTAATTTCTTGACATTGCAAATAATCATTTAATGTCAGTACATTAAATATTTACTCAACAACATATTTCTACATGTTATTATAGTACATTAAATATTTACATGTATTTACAGGGAAAAATATCAACTTCTGATGTCATCGTTCTGTAAACCTACCTTAGAAATGAACGGGATGTGTATTCTTGTGTATGGCTTAATGAGTTTGATAAGTACTTGAGTTCTAATGTTCCGCAGGAGCTCTGCAATGTAAAAAAAAAAAAGAGATCAGATGAGATCAGTCACTTTTCTTAAATTCTTCAGTACGAGGTGGACCACGGTGGAGTCGACTCACCCTCTATGTGCTCTCTAATGAAGGGGTCGTCCATTATGTTACTGTGATTTGTTTTCAAGATTTTCTCAAACTCGGTGATGTCGTTGTTTTGGTAAGCACTGGAAAAGAAAGATGACCATGACTCAACCTGTGTCTGTGTGAGAGTTCAAACATTACCGTTCAAATATTACCTATACTGTGAGTAATGTACCAGTACAAGTGACAAATTTAATTTTTAGAAGTTAGTTCCATTGTTTATTTTGCACTACTCATATTAATGTACTTGGGATTTACTATTTTATTATTTTATTCTCTGCCTGTCTGCTGTAATACAAGATTTACCCCAGTGTGTGATCAATAAATTCGATCGAATCCAATCTAATCTCTTTGCTCAAATTTCAAGTTTAGGAAATAAAACACCCTTTAAAAAATATCAATAGAACCACTATACTGTACCACAGTGTTTACATTCTTCAATTCCCACCACTGTGTTTACGTTAGTATCTAAAAAAAAGGCTTCTTTTATGTAATCTTATACAATTCTTCAATTCCCACCACTGTGTTTACATTAGTATCTAAAAACCTTGACTTATTTTATGTAATCTTATACTGAATACTTTAAAAAAGTAAAAAGAAGATTTTTTTCTTCTTCTTTGTTTCTTCACCTGTCCTGACGTCAGGCTGCACACTTGATTCAGAGCTAACCTGCTTTAATAGTTGGCACTGTTTTCTTTAATGCTCTTGTTGATCCAATGACGCAGCATTAAAAGCTGCGTCACCTTCATCACCTTCATCACACCCAGTGTGCTGAGGGCACGGCACCACACACCTCAGGTAAACCAGAGCATAAGGTCTGGTTTAGGACAAGCTATAAATAGCCATGTCATGAGTTACAACAGTGTCAATAAAACATGAAGGCCAACCACTGGAGTTCAATGTCCAATAATAGTCTATCTATCAATACAAAGGTGGACTTGAATAAATATGTGCACGTTTGTACGTATGACACTAATGAGTACTATGTCATAATATTGGACACAATGAACATTGTCGTGAAATTTAGATACATTGTTTTCCACCAAACTTCAATATCAACCCTTTATAATTCAACAACACTCACCTTACTAAGTTTGTCATTGCCAGGATCTCAGGATCATTTTTGTAGGGTTTGGCCTTTAAACAAAAAAATAAAATGAATCTTTGCCCAATAAGCACAAAATGTATATTTACATTTCCAGGTTTATTCTAGCAACACACACTAGAATTGTCCATTCATTAAATGTAAAAAGACTGAATCATGTCTTCAGTTCACACCTGTTTTACAATCTAGCTACAGCTCTTTATTTTTGAGACTACGTCAAAAACATTTCCATACCTCCTGAGAGTCAAACGGGTTTATTCCCGACTTCATCAGCATGTTGGCTAGAACCAGGTACTTCAGGCAGGTTGTCCTCCTCGGGCTTCCTGACTCGTCGTAGTTTTTAAAGGCCTCAAAGAAGTCCGTGTGAGCCTTCTCAAACTCACCCTCTCTCAAGTGCATTTTACCCCCACACTCTGGTCAGGGGGACAGGATGGGGACAAAGCAGATTGTGACTCAGTAAACAGACATGAAACTTTTAGAGAAAGAACACAAGCTGAACATACCTCTAATCACTCCCATGATGAGTGGGTGAGGAATGGCAGATTTAATATGAAGTGACTGCTCATAAAGGGCTTTTAGTTTCTTGTTGTTCTTCTGTGCCGTGTACATCTGGATCTCCAGAGCGTAAATCTCCAGCAGCTGTGTTCCTTTTTTCAGATCATCCTCTCCGTCATCCGTCTGTGGACAGACACGCAGCGACAACCCATGATGTCTTTCATCAACGTTTTAGATCCTCTACAGCACAATAATGTGCACATTAAATGCAGCGAAGGATTTACTTGAAATACCTGACATGACTGGTGAAGTTGTCTTAGGATCTTCTGCAGTTTTCCATATTCTTCTCTCTCCAGGTACAGCTTTCCCAACTAGAAGGAAATGACAGTAAATTTGATTTTCAAACTCATGCGGGTGATGATGTAACCCAGAATCAGAGGAGAATTCTTCCATACCTTTGTGTTAGTTTTGAACCATAGTCTGTCATTTTTGGCATCTTTCAATGCCTCTAATGTGGTTTCGTAGAATTCCTGCAGCAAGTCCATCTAATAACAAAGACACACAGCATTTAAACCTATGTCCACGTTACGTTTTTCTACAATTTCCAGACATTGTAATGACTCGGTACATAAACTGTCAGAGATACCAGGCCTTGTTACTGGTGTGTTGAAATACAAAAAAGACTAAATGTGTTTCCACCAGGGTTGATGTAGATGACAACATGTTGAAGGTGTTACGTACTTTGAAAATATCTTCCCCTTTCTTTGACTGTAAAGCAAGCATCGAGGAGAAAAATAAAGTAACACTGTTAAATTTGGACTCATTTAGTAAGAATGTAAACTCACTTCCTGTTGAAGTACATGTTAATAGCCAGATGATAATTTCATAGTACTCCATGGGGAGGTAATACTCCATGAGCATTAGTTGACTATCTGTACCTCAACTGTGGCAACTGATGAAGTATGGAAAACATCAAGACAACTTACAATGCAATAGTCTGTTTTAAAAGTGTTATTTTATTCTGAAAATCTTTTATAAACTTTCTATTTTGGGTTCTAACTGCACATAACTTTTGTGACAAAGTAAGTATCAAATTAAAAGTAACCTCAGACCTCTGATTACTTTGTTATAAATGCCATGTCATTTTGTGGTCATACCTGTTTGGAGGTAGAGATATAGTCCAGAATGGAATTGATGGACTTTTCTGAATAGTTCCTTGTCACAGCACTCCGAATATACGTAAGGAGCTGTTTATACCTGTTCATCATCTCTGGAAAGTTTGTCTGCCAAGGTGAAGCACACAGAATAATACATTTCACACCTCAAATAAATTCTGCTGGGTCAGTAATAATGCGATGATGGTATTATGTACATAACATACCAGCTTGAAGTTGATTTTGATCATCTGTTTCAAAGCTTTAAAACCCCATTCTCCCTTCTCTCCCTCGAGCTCCAACACCTGTGAATAAAACGATTAAACTGTGTTTCAGCACCGTGGAAAACCAGGCACAAAAAAACTGAATGGAACTAATCTGCTGGTGATGGAAGTTGACAACATTTGAATTTGTTTGTTTACAAGGTTATAGAAAATTACCCAAATTCTAACTCAATATATAATACTATTACTTCTTTTTCTGACATTCATAATTATTCATTCTGTGTAAAGTGGGCAGAACTAAAACACTTGGGGGACCAACAACGATGTCTCCTCTAATAATATTTGACAGTAGTCAATCATATATACAGCGCTGTTTACCGTTCAGTAACGTAAATTAAAAGCCTACCTTTTGGAAACTGCTGAGTGCTGCCTTGGGGTCATCCTCCTTCAGGGCTTTTGAGTTGTAGTACTGGTTCTCCAGATCCACATTGGGCTCTGAATTACTGTCTTCTGAATATTCCTAAGTTCAAACATGTGCATGTCAGAGCAGTGTTAGCAAAATACATTACATTAGTTCCCACTTGTAAGCTAACGCTAGGTTACCCAAAACAACAACAACCTAGTCGAGCCACACAGAGTTGAATGTCTCCAGAATAAACTTAAAAACACCCGGACGAATATTAAGAGCAGACTCGTTAACAGCATGAATTAACCAAGTACATCTGAGCTAGTGTTATGTTAGCCAGCTAAGAAGCTAAGAACAGTCATCGTCTCATTGGTATTAGCCGACACGCTAACTAGCCTGATGGCTAACCTGGTAAACTAGCACACATAAGCCTAGAAATTAGAAGAGCAAAGCAGAAAGCTCCAGTTGAGTACCAGGTCGTAATCCTCTTCATCGTCGCACATAAAATCATCTTCCATGTCAGACATTTTGGCGATCGCGGCCTGTGTGTGGCGCTGCAGCCGCGGTAAGGTGGTAGGGTCCGCGATCCAAAAGGAGCAGGGTGGCGTTTCAGACCATAGATGGCGCTATAGGATCGTCACAGGTTAGAAAGGGCTACTCAAGATTTAGGTAGGATATTTCTTTACATTTAATCTTTAAAACAAAGGGTTTGAGTTATCAATATTATCAATTATGGGGTTAGTAATTATGAGATTATGAAATAATTTGCTTTCGTTATACACGCCATAACGTACAAACAGCAAAAAATTAATAAATATGCTACTGACCTGTTCAGACATCAATTTCAGTCATAATAAAACACAGCATTAAATAATAATAAGAAAAAAAAAACGAGATTCTCGATAAAAAACTCAACGGTGAGTGTTAGTATTACTAATTATTTATCAAATTTACTGTGGATCTCAATCTACGGTACGCATACAACTAGTGGTAGTTGGGCTCCCTCTCGTGGCAACATTTTAATGTGTAGATAATTCAGGTTTAAGCAATCAGAAAGTCGTGGTTATTTGGATTAAAGGCTGAAAAGTGTCACAACAACGAGGCGTCCACGGGTCACAGTAAAGCAAGATGGAGGTTCCCTTCTCGTCTGGACCAGGAATGGTGGTCCCACATAGAATCTTATTTTATGATTCCAAAAATGTACGCAAGAGTTAAGAGTTATGTGTCACTGGTTTATTTCCCAAAACTGATGACTAAACATTTGAAGACTCACCTCTATCATCAGTGGTCAGTTTACCATAATATTTATAATATCCAGGCATGATTCACCAGCACGGACACCAGAGGGACACTTAGCACTGATGGGAAACTCTAACGGCACTCAGGCGCCTTGGAATATTATCAGTAATGCAGGTGCGTGTATTCACATCTGTCACAGACAGCACACTTTCCTTGGTCAAATTATCTTTTATATTTGCACTGACAGATTTACAGCATCTCTTACACGTAGATGGCAGTGTAAGAGATGCAATAAATCTGAGCGTGCTGCGGGTGTCTGTGGGTTTGACGTAGAAACCAGAGTATTCTAATTGCCCTGCATTTGCCCTGTTGACTCGTGCACACCCATTTGTTGGCATGCATCAACACAGACACTAGACAAATGAGGAGGACTTCATTAATGGGATTAGCAACATCACAAACACTGTGGTACGGGAGACGCTCAGATGCTGACCCACCATTGGTCATCGACAACCAGACAAACACGAGTATTGATGTCAGCGTCTGTCAACATGTCTGTGGCATTTTAATAGTGTGAGGCAGGAGATGCTGTCGTACCTATGGTGAAAGAGCTGGTAATTCAGCAAAATCACGCAGAAGCATTCCATTCATTTTGTTAAATTATGAAGCCGGTGATGGGCCGCACAGTGGATGAGTGGTTTGTGCTCTAGCCTTACAGCAGGAAGATCATCAGTTCAAGCCCTGGTTCTTCTGTATGAAGTTTGTGGGGGGCCGCACAGTGGATGAGTGGTTTGTGCGCTTACCTTACAGCAAGAAGATCATCAGTTCAAGCCCTGGGTCTTCTTTTTAAAGTTTGTGGGGTTTTTTCCAGGTATTCTGGTTTCCCTCCCACAGTCCAAAAACATAGGTTAGTTGTTGACAATTGGTGTGAATTTGAGTGTAAATTGTTTGTTGAGGTAACATGTCAACTGTTATGATTAGCTCTGGACTCTAGAGGCACCCTATTTTTTTCACATTAAAATGCCCTGGTAGTGACAGGTAACTTCTATATTTGGGGGTATATCTTTAAAGACACATTTTTATTTTCTTTACAATGTAAAACAACACTTTTGATTGCACTTTTGTTCATATAGACCAGGCCTGGACAAACTATGGCCCGGGGGCCGGATGCGGCCTGTTCACCTTTTAAATCCAGTGGTCAAAACTTGTCCAAATAATATATTTGATTTATATTAGCAATACACCCTGCAATGCCTGCGTTTCCCAAATAGATGGCGTAGAAGAGGCTAAAAGCATTTTAGCATTTTAGCCTTAAGGCATGACTTTCATATTTTAATATCTTGGTCCACATGAACGCTCCATCCCCCTGGTTCAATTCTAGGACCACTTGTGGCCTGCGAATCAGAGTTTGCCCACGCAAACGTACTTTCCACATTTTTCTTTGAATTCCTAATTGAATTTGAACAACACAGCGAGGTGATTTTGGGATTTATCATGCAAGTTTCATTGTAATTAGGTACTTGTACTGCCCAGCACTAACAACAACCTTAAATACAGATTTGAATGTTGTGTTTAACTCTGAAAACATGTCTGTGAAGCCCGTCATCTCTCAGTTACCCTTGGATGAATAATTTTACAGTATTTATCCACTTGTTTTAGCCTCTTGGCATAAAGAGATGAACTGACTTTCATAATAAGTTTGAATATGAGCTGCCAAAAACTCTTTTACGCTGAACCTAATGACCTGTAGTGCATTAATATAATCTTATATCTGACAGTTCCTTAAACATGAGACGTGAGCCTTTAATGCAGCTCCAGCAGGGCATCTGGCGGCGGAGGCCTACGCACTTCTCTCAGCAGGCTGTCGGTGTGTGTGCTCTCCACAAATGGCTCTCAACGACCGCGCTCTCACACCACGGCGCTAATCCTGTCTGCACCGCCGCCAAATCTCCTGTAGATCATTACTCACGCACACTCCCAAATGCAACCTCATCACACATACGTTAATTCACGTACTGTGTATACAGCAAGTGGTGGTGGTGGTGTGTATTCAAATATATATGGTACACACCTGCTTCATCGTGTCTGCCTCTGAACTGACATCACATTCAAATGCCCCGAAAACCTGCGCTGCTGCCAACCCACTCCAACCCGCCCTCAGGTCGTCATAGCTCACTTTTCACTTCTCAACTTGTGCAGGATGCGTGACTAACCATTTTGTTTTTCCCTTTTTGTTTTTTTTTTAATGCCGTTTCAATTTTTTTTACAAGGTATGTAAAAGCGTGTCTCTATTTTTTGCAGCAGCTTCCATCAAGTGTTATTTACAGATGAAATCCAATTTCCAAGATCTGAAACAGCCGCCTAAGCCAAGTCCACACGCACGCACGCCTTCTGCATCACACGCTAGAATCATGTGGTATGTGGGCTGGGACGCTGGGTGTTGGGCCATGTGAAGTGTTTGTGTGTAATAATCGTAAGAGGAGTTAGAAAAATCTGGCAAACCAAACTTATTTAAAACAGATTTGATAGTGTAAAAAAAAAACCCCTCAGGGACAACAGCTCTGCCTCTGATCGCGAGCTAAGTGGCTAACACATGCACCTCATTGTAACACATTTATTACAGCGCATTTACAAATGCATTTGTTAAACTAGAAGCAAGTGCTGTGACTTCTCTTTTCTTAATATTTCTTTTACATGTGTAAATTGCAATTATCAAATTGTGAACTTAAACATAGCCAAGTGCAGAGAATAGCTCGTTAGCTTAGTTGCAAAAAAAGTACAATTTTCTCAATGTATTAGCCAAAAAATAGCAAAATTTACACAATTTACAGTTAGCATCATAAGAACAAGCCATTTTTATTATATCAAAGCATATCTAAAAAAAAAGTAGGAAGAAAGAAACTAAATTTGGAACAAGCTAAACTTTTGCGTTAGCATTTAGCTAGAATGACAAAAAATAAAAACATCTACCCAACAATAAATGACAGTTAGACCAGAAAGAGTTCAAAGTTAGTTCGTTAAAGTTAAAATGGCTAATGTAATACAAAAGTTTGACACATTAGCCAAAAATTGTAATAAATGCTACTAAAATAGATACTTGTATATATTAATTATGTAGTATGTCAGTAATTATCACTGGTGGCCCGCAGGCCAAATCCTGCCCAACTAAAACATCCAATCCGGCCCGTGACTTGATGTCAAAAAATAAACATCAAATAATAATGTTAGACAAAAACGTGACTTTTATTTAACTTATTTGAGTGTCTGATTCTAAAAGTGTCTCTCTAGAAGAAATTCTGGAGCATCGACAAATGTAGTAGGTGGTCTCCCTTGGTGAGCTAAAAGGTAGCCCTAGAACAGCTAAAGATATGCCTTGTGACATTAATATAATGTAAAAAGCCCCAAAAAACCTCACCTTAATTTGTGAAGTGTAATGGTTAACTTTTCTAGCCAGAATATTGAACTCCCTTCCATGTCAGAATATAATTTAACATAAGGACAGGAAGAAACGGGGAACCTCCCTCCCTGGAGGAAAACCCTCCTTGATTACCTTCAAAGCTCGTTCGACGTGCTACATCTTGTTCGACCGATTCGTGCCAAAACCAAAGTGTAAAACTGCAGGTTATATTGTGGGGTTATGTTTCAGACAAATCCTCGGTTAGCTGATGAAGATTAGCCTCACGGAGGGCACTGAAAATTCCTGTTCCTGTTCCCAGTGAACCACTGCGTTGAGGATGAGTTCACGCCTTCGTGAGACACAACAAGTGACATACCTGTGGTCAGAGTTCTTCAACTCCAGGGTTAGGGTTGAACAATGTCCTGTGTGAGTAAATGGTATTTTATAAGGTCAAACAAGCCGTGAGGTAGAGTCAGCCACTGCAGCATTTCTCAGCCGATTTGTAGCAGATAAAAATAAAACCACACATGGACTTCAACTCAGTCTGGCATTTCTGTCAGGCTCGGTACGAGGAGTGTCTCCAAAATACCTCCAAAATCACCTCTCACGTTCTCTCTTCCGTGTTTCATCCATTGCTTTGATCAGACAGATTCTGGTTCTCAGGGGCCAAACCTTCAGTCCAACAGCCGGGGTCAGACTACAGGAGTGCTATCTGTTTGTGTGTGAGGTAAACCAGACCTGACCAGTCCTCAGTTGCTGTCTGTGGATGGATTTCTGACCCTAACTGGTATTTTTGTTGACCCTTTAAAACTATCACCCTCACGAGAGTTCAGTTGACTTTAGCTAGCTTTACCAATCATGTAATCCATGACAGCTAATCAGTCTGTTCAGTCATTTCAAAATCTGTAAAGACTTAAAGTTTTGTACTGTGTCGCCATCTAAAGGCTGAAATGACGAGGCCAGTGGAAGTTTCCCTTAAATTGTTTTTTGAATCGTTACTCAATTGAATTTAATTGCAATCTGTTTTTATTGACCCTTTTATCTTCTGATTAACCTTGGCTATCGCTAAGCTAACCTTTTTTTGATGATATTTTATGTACTTTTTCTTCTTTCTACACCATGACGAAGAGTTTGTTTTTACTGTTAGACATTTTGAACCCAAGTCTTGCTTTTTTATTAGTTTATATATGATAAGAATGAGCGTGAGAATTCAAGTAACACTTTGATTTTAAGTCAAGTCGGCAGAGCAGACATAACACTGCATATTCTTCTGGACACGATATGCAGTTGTCAAAGGGTTTTCTCTCAGACATGAAGTCCATACTTTTTATTTTTAGATTTGAGGCGACACGATGATGAGAAAGCTGTACACAGTAGCGTGTTGTAGGATACGGACACCAGTCATACACTGGCGTTTGACAAATGTCCTAACTGGTAGCAAAGGAGTCGAGACAAGCGTTATAATTCATGGCAACTATTCGACTCAAACGGTGGAAAATTAGTCGGTCAGCAGTGCGGCCAATGTTTAGACGTGTGTTCACGAGGTCTGAGTGATCCTAATGTAAAGAGTCGGAGAGAGGGAACTGACCCAATCTGTTTCTTGTATAGACTACGGCCAATCAGCATCAATTACAACCAGCTGTTGTAATCCCACTGTGAACCACTGGCTGCCTGTCGTCTCCTGCAGGTCAAATGATGTCTTCAAATCAAACTACACAATGTATTTGTGGTTACCTTGTCACAAGTGACACAAAAATGTGCTGTTTCAAAAATGAGCTACTAAATATGGTGTTTCATTCAACTAAAAGCTCCTAACGCTC
>NC_024311.1:12048245-12060028 GCF_000523025.1 Cynoglossus semilaevis | reverse complement strand
GGAGTCATTGGGAGAAAGTGTGGTGCACACCCTGGACGGCTGGCCTGTCCATCACAGGGCCACCCAGTGTGCAGGGATTTGGACTGTGGGGGGGAAACAGGAGTACCAGGAAGACACGAGACTACCAGGAGGAAACCAGGGATCAGAAATGAGTGGTTTTCTTTATCCTGACCACCCTGACCACCCTGACCACCCTGACCACCCTGACCAGGTTTAGGTTAAAGGACCTGCTGAGGGAAACTTGAGCACACAGAGGAGAACCCTAAAGACAACCTCTGTTTTTTACTGCATTGAACACAGTCAGGTATGAAGACTTAGACAAAAAGAACCAAAGTTACAAAAATCCAAGCAGTACCATCAGATTAGCACTGATGTTATAGCAGCTAGATATGTAAGATGTACTGACGGTTCTTGAAGCCCGGTCAGGGTTCCTACTGTTTTCTTCAAAATATTTTCCAGGATCTTTCCAGGCATTAAAAGGTATTCATCAGTTTTAAAGTCATTTGACATTTTTGCATTTTGTACATTTGATATATATATAATTCTATAGTGTGCAGTGGTGACCATATATTGAAATACATATATGCCACAGAACTTCATGCAATTTAATCAGTACCACAACATATCAGATATACTGTGTATGTTGAACTGTCAGTTTATATGAATACATATATATTTCATGTTTTCAGTGTAGGCAGAATCACTGCAGCTTCCTTGTCTCCCTGGTGGTCTAGTGGTTAGGATTTGGCGCTCTCACCGCCGTGGCCCGGGTTCGATTCCCGGTCAGGGAACACAATTTCCCAAAGGGAACGTCTGAAGAGTTAATGAAGTTTTTTAGATACTAAGTCCTGAGCAAGGCCTTAAAAAACATCACTAAATCCACAATTTCCCAAAGGGAACGTCTGAAGTTATTGAAGTTTTTTAGATACTAAGGCCTTAAAAAACATCACAGCATCAGAGTTGCTCAGAAACTGAAAACAGAAAAGCTGATGTTGAGTTAAGTTCCAGTTTGAACAGCTAGCAGTGCCGTGTGGCCCTTGTTTTGGAAAATTTGTTATTCATTTCCAGGTTTTCCAGGAACCGTGTCTGTGTGTCTAACATGCTATCACTCCAATAATTCATCATTCTGAGAACATACAGATTAAAGCCTCAAATGTCATCCATTAGCTTCTACTTTGTTTATTCCTCTAACAGTTAGTTGCCCATGCAAAAGTGGTGGGTTACCAACGGGGCAACGGTTGAGATTTTCCATCATCAGTCACAGATAGTAACCTTCCACTGGCATGAAATAAAGGTCCTTGTTGAGAGAGAAGTTTGAAACTTTGAAGTTCCCTATCTCTGCCTAAGTGCTTTCAGTGTTAAATGGCAACAAATGACAGCTCTTGGAAGAGNNNNTATTAAAGAGAAAAGAAAACATCTTACGCCGAGTGTGGATTGATGCCCATTTACTGGCTCTGATCTTGTTTATGTTGCAACATCAAGTCTCCATGTACAGTATTGGCCTGGATGAGGTTTTTTTTTTTTTGTCCGTGCTCATTCAGTTACCGCATCAAGGTCTGGATGAACAACATCACCTGACACAGGAAAAGCAAAGTGATCTCCCAGTTTTTTTCCACTCTTGACGAAACCTGCGCTTATCAAGATAAAGAGCAGCTGCCAGGGCGTCGGTGTTACTATTAACACCCTTAGCAACTGCTACCAGTGACACAGAAAAATAAGATGCTACGTCACCGATTTCAGTAAACAGATGTACTTGACAAGAAACATGATCGAACCCATTTTAAAACCACATGTATTTTCCTTGTGCATGCAATGGAAGCATAAAACGACCGCAGATGACGATGTGGTTCATCATAACATTTAGGCAATCCCAAGAGCAAAGGAATGAAAAGGACAAATAGTTATTTGGCATTCCACTGTTTTTCTTTTTTGGCCTTCTGTTGTTCTAGATCAGGGGTCCCCAACCTCTGGTGCGGGGACCGGTGCCGGTCCGTAGGTCATTTGGTACCCGGCCACAGTGGGACACAGTGAAAAAAATGTACTTCAGTTTTACTAATTTACATCATTCAAAAAAGCCCAGTCATGTCCCTTTATTTTTTCACTCATCTGTCAGTGTTACTGTCTCTGATACTAACAGAAGAAAGTCGAAAAGGTGTTTTATTTAGATGTAAAAAAGGGGATTGAGGGCCGCTGTTCTTGGTGACTCAGGGTGTGAACTCCAGATAAGGCTTAAAAAAGAGGAGAAAAGTCTGAAAATTGGCACAAATTGGACTAAGACCGAGGCTGACGCTGCGTCCAAGGCATGAGGTAGGGCTAAGGCTGAAGGTATTTGGACCAGTGCTGCATCAGATGAGACTTTGCACGCAGACATTTTTTGAACTGCAAGTCAATTGCCAAAAATGTTTTATATGAACACAAGATTTGTGCTTCGTATAATAAAACAGATGTCATTACACATACTACTGATTTAGATGAGGCATATGGCTCAGGTTTAGCCGTGGCCACAGGAGAGGATGGCCGGCTGCCAACGCCTCCATGCGATTGTAAGGAAAACAGACAAAACTTTGGGGTGAACTCGTAAAGCCTAATGCATGTCATAAAGCACAATATAGTAAATACTCTTTACAGTCGTGTCTCACATCACCGCTCTCCCAAAGGTTAGCGGACGTTCCCGGAGAGGCAGCGAGCGGTGAGGCGGCGACCTAACCTCGGAGGGGTTCAGACCGTTTGTGTGATTGCATGCTTTTTTCGTCATTAGCTTTTTAAAAAGAAAAAAAAAAAAAAAAAAAAAGCCAACAATCTCGGCAAAGTAACCTAATATAGAAATAAAAGGTTTTATAATCTGTAAAGAGTTAGGAGGCGTTGGAGAAGAGGGTTTACAAATGGCTGTGGGCACGCCGCCAACCAAGCAGGGAATTTCACCCAGCCTCGCCAATCTGGACATGTTTACCTACAAAATTAGGGAGCATGATGCAGTGTCTATGTGTCATTATCGGCATGTTTGTGTGTGTGGTCAAAGGGTACCCTCCGCTCTCGTGACTCCTGCTAGGTATGAAAGCAGGGGGTGGGACAGATAGTATCAGGCCCTGATTTTGTGGTTATGATGACATCCAGATAATAGCATGCGCCAAACAAGCATGCACCAGTTCACACACACACCGAAACAATCACAAACACACACACACACGCACACACACTGGTTTTAGGGCATTGCAGTGACTAACATTAATTTGTTTAGCCTAACTAAAACCTTATCCTGACTTTGAACAATAACCAGCTAAATCCTGACAACAAATCCTGTCCCAAATCCTGCCTCAGAAATGAGGTTCTGCCTCATTAGAACCAAACATGTGGTCCCATGTGGACCTGAGGTCCTTAAAAGTCTATGTTCTAGGTCCCTGAACATGTGAAAACAGACTCACACACACACAGACACAGGCAAACCCTATTCTCCGTCCCGCCACCACTGGCCTCTCTCACACAGCCATGCGTGCGCACACACCTAAACAGAGACACACACACCAGAGCTTGAAAATTACAGCTTAGCATGCGAGCGTTGAGCAGATGGGTTGCCTAATGACTGTTGTGTACAGTGCAGGGGGAGTGTGCTGCTTTCCCATTACACTTCGTCCTCACAAGGCACTAGACCCCAGAGCGCAGGTCTGGCTTTCATTTACTTTATGTCTTAACTGGCACTAGCATGACATATGTAAGTTGCAGGTGGTTTACAGATGAAGAGAGAGAGAGAGAGAGAGAGAAAAAAAAGAAAAAAAAAACATATTGGATTTGTTTTGTTGTTTTTTTTTTTTTCTCCCTCGCAGGCGAAGGAGAGAAATCATCATTTGTCATGTGAAAGTGAAGTTTCTCATTCGCGGCTTTAAATCACTTGATTGAGCACTAGCTGCCCCGTTCCATTTTTGTTTTTCGTACTCGCCGGTTCCAAAATGCATCAACGAGTGATGAAAGTCCTCCGCAGTCACACCGTTGACAAACAACAATCCTTCCAGAAGAGGGGGCTCCAAATGACATCAGCGTGTTAGCGTGAGAGTCGGAGGTAGACTGCTGAAGATCTGTCAGGCTCGCTGTCAAAGGATGATTACTTTGAAATGATCTCATTTAATGATCTAATATTTTAAAAGATACCATTAAAGGGGGGTTGAGAGGTCTTTAAAAACTCTTTTCACTTCTCCCCCAAAAAAAGGGTTGAACAATATGACAGCACATTAGAGAATTCTCCAGAGAAAACAATCAATTAAAATTGAGAACATCCAGTGACACTAATGTAGCAGAGCCAACACAGTCAGACAGGCTACGACAGCAGTTCTTCAACTGCAGGATTTAGACCGTGATGTAACACGGTCACAACTGTCCATACACCAACTTCAACTTCATCTCTAACCTCTCAGACCATACGGGACATGTGACATTCTGCACTCATTACTTAACATTTCCTGCTACTATTAGCTACTGCAGGGGTCGCCGACCTTTCTGAAACTGAGAGCTACTTCATGGTCACTTACGTAACACGAAGAGCCACTTGTTTGATACACTCTTCTTACCATCGTCATTGAACCCATTTGAATATCACTGCCAGTGTAACTGATTCAAACAGCACAGTAACAACTCTTTTTGACTAGAATATACCTGCGGGCACCACGCTGGTGACCCCTGAGATACTGAATGTCATTTTTATTAGTTGAATTGATCTACTAGTTTCTGCTTGGTTGGAGAACAACTCATTTGGAAATATAAATAAACCTTGGTACGACCACAGAGTTTCTGTATTTCTTTTCTATGATTTCTTTTCTATGATTTCTATAATTATTTAATTACTTTTATTTTCTTGTGCTTTTCTCACTCAGTATAATATGATTGATATTACAAATTGTATGTTTGTGTATCTGTATGTATATATATATATATATCTTAAAAATTATGGTTATGTAAATGAAAAATGTAAATGAAGGGAATGTACATGACATGGTTCTATTGTGAATAAATAAAATAAACATTTTATTTATTATACATATTTAAAAATGGTTTTTGAAGCCAAATCAAGTCATTTCTTACAATAAATATTTATAGATATTAATAGGTGAAATATATTGGACTTTTTCAAGACTGTAATTAATAATTTAGTAATTAAAAACATACATACATTTCAGTCCTGATGGTTTTTTTTGTTGGTTTTTTTTTTTTTTTTTTTGCTGGTACAGTACATGCTGTGACATTGAAAATATTTTAATAGCTCCACTAAGTGGTATCAGCTGACACCGTTTATTTTCTTACAGTGATACATAGCCGTAAACAGGCCTGATGACAGAGCCCAGCCCACTTCAATGCAAACACCAGGTCACAGCAGCAGACCTGCTTTGACGCACACCTATGTTTATTACCTATTTCCTCCCAGGGACATCAGTCAGCAGCTCGCTGGGAGCCATCGCGCAGAGTGATTGATGTAGACTTCATGTGCGTGACCCCTTTTTATGCATGTTGAGTGGGTGCGTGTGGAGGAGACAATGGGGGGGCAGGTCTGTCTGCCAGCTTGTCTATACCTAATCTGCAGTTGCATGCAAAAGGTGGTGTGTCAGACAGCCGTGAAGGTAACTTCAGATGGACAAACGGCCGCGCTGAATTACATCACTCGGCGAGGACGCCTTTGTTTCTGTGAAACCAAACACATCCCCACGGATGACATGGCGGACTGGCTGTAATTGAGATGTCAGCGCAGGAAGGCGTGCTGAACTCCTGTTAGTCTCAGTTTCCCCCCTTCTCGCACGATATCTCATCCATGATACCTCCCTTCCCTGATGTCTCTCTCCTCCTCTCACCCTGTGTCTGTCTCTGTGTGAAGCTCTCTCTCTCTCTGTGATATCTGACACACTGTGCACTTTTGACCAGCGACCCCAGATAATGGTTTTCAGACTCTTCAAGGTGGCCTGAATGTGTGCCAGAGCCCGAAAAAGGAAAAGCAAACAGGAGACCACCGTCCTCTGTTCTCACTTAGCTTCAACATAAATTGATTAATCAGATATTCACATGGTTTTTGTATAGCTGCACGGCTGAACGTGAGTTTGTTTTTGTTAGCTCATGTCTTTATGTAGCTCTCCACTGAAGGTACCTCATGAGGTTCTGCAGCTAAAGGAACAAGAATCAAAATGCTGGTGCATAAAAGTGCATGTGTTTTAAGGGTTAGCTGTTAGCTAGCTCAGAGTTTCAACCAGCTCTCTGCACATCTCCATTGGTTCCAGTATACCAAACATGTTTACCTTGTGGTCTGTGACTTGTCTGAAAACTCCAACCCCAGTACTGGACAACAAAAACAGGGAACCCAAATATTATAATGCAGTGCTAATACATTTACATTTTCAATTATACATATTTAACCTCTTAACAGTAGGTTCTGAGTTTCGGAAATACAATTCTTCAGTCATTTGTCTTATTTTAATTACTTGTGGTACCTTCTAATACCAGCAGGTGGCAAACAACGACACCTGAGTACAGCCTGAACAGATTGCCAGTCCGGGAGCCTTATGTAGAGACAACCATTCACACTAAACCTCATAGCTATTATGAGAAGTTACAGCCATTCAACATCAGTGCGTGTCTTCAAAATAAGACACATTCTAACAAATACGTGGCCACTGTTACCTATAACTGTACGCCCTGTCCTGCAGCCAACATCTGCTGATGCCCACACACAACCAGCCCACGATCTGTGGAAGGCAGCGCGAGGGAGAAGACAACCTGTTTCTAGAATATTAACAGCACGCAAGTTGCATGCGTAGCAAGTGTCCTTAATTTAAGAGGGACCTGGATTTAGGAAACACGTGTCCTGGATTAAAGAGTCGGCCTCGTAAACCTCCGCAGGTGTTACACGTCTGTTTCATTTTCTCTGCGAGAGTCCTGTAACGGTGAGTGATGTGACCACGGGTCAGACATGATATTACTGCGTTATGACTCTAACATGAAGGTGTTAGAAATTATCACATTAATAACTGTTATAATTATCAACGCCTCAGATGTTAAAAAGTAAAATGGCAAAGTAAGTGGTGTTAAACCTCTGGTACGTGGACTAGTTTGGCCGGAATAGCGAGCCAACTGCGCCCACGCTCCTACCACACACACCATCCTATCCATCACAGTGAAGGTGTGACCGTGGACCGAGGAGGTGATGAAGGGGTTTAAGTACACACTGAAGGGTGGTCCTGGAGCCTGCCCCCCCCCCCCCCCCCCCCCTGCGGGCCGCCCCCGGGGGGGCCAAATTGAAAGCAGACAGGTTAGGGAGATCACTCTCTGAGTTACTACTGTTCAATTGTGATTTACTAGAGTGTGTGAGATATGGAAATCTCTCACGCAACTCAAGATATGGACTGAGTGAAAGCACATTGTGAAACCGGGCCCCTTCCACAGTGTGGGAAGGACTAATCTGTGAACTCGTGCTCTCCCTCCATTCAGACCTGACTGCTTATTCAGTGTTTTCGTCATCGTTTCAAAAAAGAGCAAGTCAGGCTTTACTACATGGGAGGTAAGGTTGGAATGATTTGGGGAGAAAATGTAAAGAGAGGTGAGGGCTGAGAGTCTAGACCAGAGTCAACAGGAGTGAGGAGAAATGATGTCACTTGGCCCCAGGGTCACAAACCTCTGAACTGTGAGAGCGTCTTTGAATTTAAAATAGGATCTGCAAGATCGCTGGAAGTGAAAGTGAATTATTTGACCTCTGCTTTTCACCCCTCACCAAAAACAGCAGGGGGCAGCTTAAGAGCCCGGGAAACAGTGTGCGGGGACGGCGCCATGCTCAGAGCAGCTCAGTGGTAACTTGGCAGCTGGTGGACTTGAACCTGAACCCTTCTGTTTCCTTAACCACTAAGCCACCACTGCCCCCTAAGCAGATCTATCTATCCACCTGACTGATTGTGTTTGTATGTAGCCACCACTGCGCCCTTACCAGATCTATTTATCCACCTGACTGATTGTGTTTTCTTTAAGGGAAGGCCAACAGAGAAAGACCAGAAGAAGGACAAGAAAATGGCCGCTGTAACAGAGGTGACCCCTGAACAAGGACAGCTGAGAGACGTAGACTGAGATGACAAGGAGAAATTCAGCCAAAGTGAAACAAATTACTTCAATTTACAAACTGTATGTTTCTTAAATATCATCCAGGGGGAAAACGGTTCCTCTGGGTAAATTCACTCACTGGTTTCACTCGACTCAACGCTAATTGTTTTCAGTTTGCCTCCTTTGTTACTAAGCAGAATGACAGTCAGGTTGGATGTTTGGTGTGTTGTTATGACTAATTCCCTACAGCAGATGTCACAGGTAAACAGAAACACATGTCACACTTGTAGGCAGAGCGGTTTGTTGTGTTCAAGTGGACAGACAAAGCACACCTTTCTCCATAATCCAGGCCAGACCAGGCCCTGACTGCTCACCACAGTCATTTGGCCTGGCCTGTGTCCTGGCCTCTTGCATGCACGCTGCCTCTCAGGGGTCTCTGTTGGTTACACACACACACCCAAACACCTTTAAACACAACACGCAACAGACTCCCTCCTCCTGACAACACCTGCTTTCTGCACGAACTGCCCCAGGTCATCGGGGCGTGGACGCGGCGTTGGGCAGCTTTTTTACGTGACAGATTCAGAGTTTTTTCACGGATCAAGAATTATTCCTCATTATTTGTCGTGTCATTGTTTTATTTGATCATAACAAAATCATAACAAGTTAATATACACAGTTTTTCCCTGTCCACAGCGCTGAGTCATGTGGGCAGTGGCGTCCTGATGGGTTGGTCTCCGTCTACCAGGGGATCGCAAAGAGAACGAGGAGATGAGAAGAAGTGGAAAGGCTATTCCTGTGCAGTAACACAATTTAATTCTACCTGTGTTTGCAAATGTAGAGGTCAGAGGTCGGCAACAAGCGTCCACTTCATTTGGTCAGGTGTGAAAGCTATTCTGAAGTGGTTCTGAAGCAGCTGGTTCACTAGAAAGAGAGTGCAGTTCGATAACAAAAACTATGCTGCCCAGACCGATCCGTGGGTCACTGGGTCCAGTGCCGCAGTGGGCCACAGCGATTCAGAGAGAATCAAGATATTTCCATTTCATTTTTCTTCATTTAAAGATAATATGTCAGTCTTCTTTCAGACTCCAATACAAACAGGATGATGTATAAACATGTTTTATTTTGAATATCTATATCTATATCTGTTGGCTTCATAGACGTATAAACAGGAAGGAGTAGAGTTGGAAAGACCGCCGTTCATCTCGATGGAATTTTCGCAGTACTGCTCGGTAACAGCTGACCAGTCCTTGATACAACAAAAGGCTGGGGACTGATTATATAGAGCACAGTGCATCTTGGGTAAAAAAAAACAAACACAAAAGTCAACAACAAAAGAACCCAAAAAGCAGAGGTGAACTAAGGTTAGAAAATGACCGACTAAACTGGGACGCTAATGCGTTTTTTGGTCCAGCTGATACAGGACGTGACATCACACTGCCGTCTCATCACCTCGAAGGCTGAGAGTTTATTCATCAACTTGGGCCGAGAACGAGAAGAGAAGAGAAGAGAAGAGGAAAGAATTTCAGCTGAAGATCAGAAATCCACAGACTCTGTAGCGTCTGTTCTTTCCTCCAGCGCTAGCCTCCGTTTCCAAACTCCCCTCTCTCTTCCCCTCCTACGCTATTAAAAAGACATCCATACTTACAGTAAGACAGTGAGGGAGGCACGGCGGAGATTGAAAGGTACTCTTAGTGCGGACAGCGGTGCTTAAGTTGTCAAAAACAAAACCACACGGATAGATCAACCCCTGTATTTGCACACACTCAAACAAATTTGCAGATTGACTTACATGTGACGTCTGCGCAGATGACGCAGAAGGACAAACACTCATGACTAATGACTCAACTAAAGGGCAAATAAATGTGGTTTAAATAACACAGATCATTTTCCCTGTTGAAAGCAATGAACGTAAACTGATTGGAGGAAATCCTGGTGTGTTAAATCTCTGGTTGTGATGCAACACATGGTATTTGTACAGCGGTGTTGAGTTTGTCTCGTGTGAACGCGCGTCGTCTGACGCATCAATTAACTCAGTTCCTGTGTCATATTTGGGATTATGGACGTTAATCAGAACACTGCTTTGGGTTAACTTGTATCGCACTAACACATGACACAGACATTCCTGTCAGAAGCCAACGAACAGTTGAGTGAGTCTGTGTTATGGTTATGGCTCCACTAAAGCCAGTAGCTATGAAAAGATTAGGGAGGACGGTGGACGGATACAGACCGAGAAGAAATTACATTTGCTCTTGTAATCAAGAACGTTTCAGTCGGATCATAACAGTCCATTACAGATAATAAAATCAGACGTGGATTTCAAAGGGCTGTGTGCGTATATCTACGCCTCAGGAGTACCCGTCACTTCTGGATTTACTTTCTTTGTGTGTGTATTTTGACCACGTTTTTGTTATTATACTTTTTTATCGACAATTTCAGGAAACATGCATGTCCTCATTTAAGACAGTTTCCCAACTTTTTTTTCTAACAAAATGTTTTTAAGACAGTTTCCCAACTTTTTTTTCTTACAAATTTCCCACCACTGAAACAGAAATGTCAGAAAAAGTACATGTAATGAAATATAGTGATCAACTAGTTTCAGTTTACTCACAATTTACTTACTTCGACAAAACAAAAAAATTATTGGGCCTGTTGAGTTGAACACAACGCTGTTATACTTGCAGGAATTGAAGAAAGATACAAAGAAAGATCTCCTTCAACTCTGGCTTATTTTTTTTGTTTTCATAGCCATATGCTGCCATGTAGTGGTACGGAGTATTTAACTAGCACTGCTGATGATCTCTTACGATTCACTAGTGTCCCACGGCACAGAGGTTGGACATCGCTGGTCTGTGCGTCCATGTTGCCATGACAAATCAATGGCCTTCTTTTAATGCTCAATCATGAGGTTTTATCGTTCATGCTGGCTAGGTAATTATCCAACAGTCTAGTTCAATAGACCTGAGCTTTTTAAGCTAGCAACAGATGGAAACCTTGGTTTGTGAAACCATTTGACACCACAGCCCAGATACACATGGTATCCAGACATCCCAAGTCTCTCAGAAATTACGGAAGTCTTCCTTGGAATAACAGCAGCTTCCTGTAATAAAATATTTCGGAATTAACAGCAAACATGTCAAAGTCCACTGAAGTCATGGTTAATTCTAGAGAAATTCAAGTTTTCAAGTTTGTGTTTCTTTAATGGGTTTTTAATCAGAAACAAACAATTCTAACCTGTCAACATAACAAAATTGGCCTTAATCTCTGATAAAGCATATATTCAATTCCATCCATCCAATCGTCCATCTAGAGCAGGGCTGTTAAACACTTGCGGCCCACAAATTCCCCTCATCCAGTAGATCTCCATAACAAATTCATTTTGGCCTCAGTAGAATTATTTCTCCAAATTATTTCGTTGGTCATTTAAGCACGCGGTAAAAATGATTTGTAGTCTCTGTTTAAACCGTTTTTTTTTTTTTAAATAACCGTTTTTTTTTGGTCATGAACTATGCTGATGTGGCCCTCGGCTTGTTTAAGTTTGAGACCCCTGATCTAAAGTTATTTTCAAAATAAAAAACAACAAAGTGAAATTGTGCATGCAGAGATCTTAACGATGACAAGCTGCTGAGTTAATTGAAATTTGGCAGCAAACCATCAGCAACAACAACAACAAAAAAACACTTTTATTGACAATGGTCCAGCACTACAAAAACAACTGGACTGTG
>NC_024311.1:12000080-12048204 GCF_000523025.1 Cynoglossus semilaevis | reverse complement strand
GCTCTTTTCTGCACATTACCCCTCCAAGGCCAAACACATAACAGGTTCATTAAGTGTCCAATTTATTTGGTGAAACCCCACACACGGCTCCTCGCACAGAACTAATGCGCTGGGTTTGTTGGAACCCTCGCACATGTTACTATCACTGGACCATGCCATTTTATTAGCCCCAAATGTGCTGCCCTTTGATAAACAATTGGATTTAATAACACTCCATTTGTTAGTCTGTTTTTTTAAAAGATGTTTTGTTGAAAGTTTAATAAATTAAACTAAAAATCTACTACATTCCACCCCAGCTGCACGGCAGGGGAAACACAACAGATGCAGCTAACGTGACAAAGAGGCAGTGGCTGAAGAAAGAAAAAAAAAAAGATGGAGCAATGAGACACTCATCTGGAAGTATTTTGTGTCATGAAAGCATGAAAGTGTTATGTGATGTTAGTTCAATTTAAACTGAAACACTTATTAGTTATTATTGTCTTCTATAGTTTAAACAAATGCCAACATAAAAATGTCTTACAGCTTTGAAAATGTTGATATATGTTGATGTAAGTGTTTGTGTTTTTGGATCAGGCGACAGTTCCCTGTACTCTGTGACCTGTCTTTCCATTGTCTGTTGTGTTTTTAATGATAATAATAATAATAAAAATTTGTTGAAAAAATATTTTATCAGTTTTTTTTAATCAATTACTAGAAATTTCAGGTGACCCCTTTTAAATTCCAGGTGACCCCACATGGAGTCGTGACCCCAAGGTTGAAAAACACGGCTCTTACCCCGTTGTGTTGGTTATAAGAGTTACGTTAAACTCTTTATACAAAAAGAAGCCTTTTGCTAAGTTTCACACGTCAGAAGATACGGAGCTTAGTAAAAGCTAATTAGCATGAAAGCTAATTAGCATCTTGCAAAAATAACAGCTAATAAAAGATGATGGTGATTGGTTGACTTAACTGTAATTTCACCCAAGTTATAAGATGTGATCTGCAGTACAATAAAGGTGGCCTTTAGAGTACCTGAAATCATGTTTCTTGTTTTTAACGACTGATTTATACCAAGGACAGCTGTGACAGCATCTACTGTAAATATAAAGACAGCAGAAAGAGGTCCTCTGTCTGTGAAGACGTCCACCGACCTGAGCGTGAAATTCAAAGAGCTTATTTTAGAACAACTTTATCACTGAGTGCCACGAGGACAGAGCATGTGTTTTCTTTGCTTCTTCTGATACATGAACAGATATGGTAAGCAGTTCAACTGTTGATCCCCAACAGCTGCTGCTGTATTACATGGGATCAGCATGTTCCCCTGACGGCGAAGCAAGAAAAGAGCTCACATTCTCTTTCAGGCCGTTTACACCAAATCTCAGAGTCTAGAGCACTTAGTGTTGGGTTAATAGAGAATAACTGAGAATAACTTAAATAAAACATCTATTCAGAAATAAATCCTTCATTTTTTTAACGTCTTGACACAACTTTGTTTTTGTTTTTTCCAGTTAGATATGGGGCTACATATCCGCGGGCTAGTAAAGGTGTTCTTTTTGACCCTAACAGGGGACACAGGTCAGTGTGGGTACCATGATATGAGCATCAGTTGGACCAGGTGGCACCAGGATACACTGTGGAAAGAATATACATGTATTATAGGTGTATATATGTATATATTTATATCTATCTTTCCATCCATGCAATTCGACACAAGTCCAAATGCTCAACTAAACTTTGCACAATATGTGAAGACACTATCACCATAGCAACGGCAGCTTGTGGCGTGTTGGAGGAGAAAAGAAAGTATTGGATCGATATCGGTATCGGCAGATACTCCAAGGTATCGAGCCATCTCTAATATATATATTTATACACACATATAAACATATACTGTATATATTTTCCATATATGTATATAAATATATATATATATATATATATATTCATATATATATATATATATATATATATATGTTGTGACTTATGTACCAAAGACCCAAAATAATTCTACAAAGAAATAATTCTCTGAAGGAAACACAGGTGGCAGTAGTGTTCAGACTGAAACAGAGGATTTGTGGTTAAAGAAGTTTATAAATATGTTTTCATTTTGTCTTAGGATTTCTCAACTCACACTCACATTACAAGAAGTTCAAAAGTTTAAAGTGATACACTGCGTGTGTGTGTGTGTGCTTTCGGGTGTTAAATATATAGTTATATTTAGGTGCAGCGGCCATTGTGGGGATCCATCTCAGGAGATCCCCCAATCATAATGGAATCTAGAAACCCAAACAGTCTAACACAGAGCTAAGAATAGAGCGGCCTCAGACATAATCCGTTCTCCAGGAATAATGCAGTCATATCCAGAGAACCGGGCCGTACTTGGACCCTCACACACACACAGACACCCGGGCTCTTCTCCCTACAGGAATGCTTTTAGAGCGTGGAGAGCAGACGTGCCGTGTAGGCAGATGTCTCAGCAGTAATAGTGGAAACTATCATAAACTCTGGAATCATCCGAGAGCCTTTTAAGATTGATTACTACGCCGCGATAAATCACAAAGTAATATGCTTGTCCTGAAGAAGGAAGACAGGAAACAACTTGTTCGACAACTGCTGTTGGTGGCGTCGTGACAGTGACGTGCAGTTGGCATCACAACATTTTAATTAAGAGAAGTTTCCAGAGGAAAACCCCAACAAGACCATATTTCATTCACAAAACCTAATTACCAAACACATTAATGAAATTAATGGTGTAAAAACAATCTTTACTTAAAAAAAAAAAAAGCAACAGCGGAACTTAAATCCGGAGCTGCGGGCGCTAACGCCGCGTGCCGTTTGGCCAAGTGAAGCGCCCCCAGACTGGAGCTGGAGGTTCTCCTGAACGGAGAGTCTGAATGGAATTTGAGTTGACTGTGAAGTTGCGTGTTACGCTGCAATCATTGAAACCCTCACTCACTCCCTGCTGGCTTCAACAACATTAAACATGACATTCAACAATAGGAATCAATTAAAAAAGCTTGGGAGAATTCAGACACTGACCTCCACTTGTCAAAGCAGCGAGACAAAAAGGGGAGGAAGGGGGAGGCAGACCAACGACATCGTGACACGAACTGATGGGACTAATGCAGTCCGTCTACTGACATTTAAAAAGGCTCACTCACGCAGCCCTGGTGAGCCTGCCTCACGGCCACTGCACTTCCTTCCAGGACTGTGAAGTCCAGACAGAGCCGGGCCTTTGATCCTCCACAACAGTGGGCAGCAATTCAGGCTATAAAACTCAAGTACCTGCTCTCTCTGGTGCACACACACACACACACACAGAGAGAGAGAAGCAAATATTTACATCCTGCTGCCGTTTTGGGGTCGGACTAAGATCTGATAGATAGAACTTTATCAAACCCTCGTTTCCTGTTCCTTCAGGAAATTGAGGAATCTTGAGCCGGAGTGGACAATATCGTCCGGTCATGATAAGTGAATTGATAAATAATTCAGAAAAACATAAATACTAAAGTAATTTGAGGGCACGTGCAGCTTTCCTGTCTGTAACAGTCTCCCTCTGGGATCAAAGTGTGTCGGTTCGACTCCTGACCCCTTGACCTTTACTGCACCACTAAGTAAAACCTTCATCACTAGGACAAAACTGAAACTAACAATTATGGTTCTTATTTGATAATAATGAAACCAGTTACATCCTCCTGCTGGTTGTCACTTAATTGGACCATGAGCCAAGGGTTGGCCCACCTCCATATGATGTGGCGTTGTGTCCCCTTCCCAACGCTCAGTGTCCCTAAATAAGGCGATAAAGAGTAAAACAGAGAAAAAGAGTAATGTTCTGGTGGTGACAGAAACTAGTAGTTTAAATAGTAACTGTTACTGTACTGTACAAACTCCAGTATATATACGGTAAATGTCAACTACAGGAACTGAACGTCATCGACTCGGACCTCAGTGACAAAAGAAAACAAAATGGCGGACATAGGTTGGGGACTTTTTGTTCATGTTGACAAACAATTGTTCCAATGTTTCCTCTCTCGTGCCAAGTCATAGGTTTCTATTCTACAACTGTTTAAGTTTATTTTATTCACGTTCTTAAACTGCCTCACTAAATTACCAATACATCTCTCCATAAAAGATATTTTCATTTTCTTCCTGGAAGACACAGCATCATCGCCTTGACTAAAAACTGCTCCAAATCCACGGTGATACTGTATCTTGATGACTTTTTCCTGAGAGTCAGAAATGTTAATTTCACTGGACTGCAAATGGCGGACATAGGTTGGGGACTTTGTATGTTTCGTATGTAATCGTATGTTTTTTCACATTTTATATGACATTGTGTGAATGTATACACTGCAGACTGTACGTGTTGTTTCCTCTGTGTTTGTAAACAACAAAACTGACCAGTAAACAATCGACATCTTTAGTGTTTTTTTTGTTTTTGTTTTAAGGAAAGGAAACACGATGCTAACGTGACTTTTGTATATATTTCATAAACTCTGTATAAAAATGTATGCCTTATATAAAACGGATGATATAACAGTCATGTACCGGACTGTTCCGGTCAGTGTTGTGGTACTGATGGACAGAATTTAGACCTGAGTTCGTTGTGGGAAAATTCGATTCTAACGAGCGTCAGGCAGCGTTTCTTTGGAGCTTACACCTTCCAGACAGAAGTGTGAACGTTCTCTGAACTAATAAAAGGGACAGATGAACAGGCCAAATGACACCTAATAGATCAGGTCTTTACGACCGCCAGTTCAGAGACGAGAAGGAGACTAGCTCTGGCCAGAAGTCCCTCACTTTCAGGCTCCCAGCCCTGACCTCTTCAGGGGGGTGGGGGGGCACATCATTAGGGCCCATATAAACTTTTGAAGTTGTGAGTCCAAGGAAAGGCCAGGTATGTAAGGCAATAAAACCGTGACTTTAAATGGTAACAGGAAAAGTGAAAGAGGGCGTGACCCCTGACACAGAAATAACTACTCCAGAGCAGAGATGTCCTCTGTTTTCTCCCCTTGAATGGATACCTGTCAGCCATAACTTCTTGGTTTCCCACTGTTAAACACAATAAGAACGAGGACTAAAGGGTGTCTTTGAAGTTCTTTTTTTAAACCTCCAGTCAATAAATCCTCAGCGATATTGCTGTGCGGCCAAGTGAAACCACTAATTAATTGTGACATTTCAAATGATAGGGAAGACATTCTTCAAAGCTTTGTCATCAGGGCAAATATCTTAACCATCAGCTATAAATGAACGTGAGTCACGGGGAGATCTGTTACACGCACAGGCCAGAGCATATTTAAGTACAACGTGTTTCCTGGAAAAGAGGTTGTTCTAAGGAGTTCTGCAGGAGTGAGTGTGTATGCAAATGTTTGGGAAGCATCTAGAAGTGCATACCGAGAAGACCCCGGTATTTTCAGAGTTTATAGCTCCCTCTCATGTTCATTGGGTGAGAGACAGCAAAAGGCAGACAGAGGGTGTTTCTCCGTTGCACCTCAGCCAGGGACAGCTGACTGGTTGGGACCTAATTGCTCCTGAGTGAGGTCAGCACCAGGCATTTATCTGAGCAGTAACACAGGGACAGGGTAAGATGCAGAAGAGTCAACCTGCCAGAATCCCAGAGACATCCGTGGAAATTGATATCAGCTTACAGTTCTTGTTCAACTCTGCTGGAACTTACTGGACTTAGTTTACAACCAAGGCTGCAACTGTAGAACTCCAGGAGACTCAAACTCTCCTGAATTCTCCTGCCATCTACTGGAGCTCATGTAAGTCACATGGAAGCACACTGGTCGAGCTTTTTGTTATTTTTTTGTGTGTATATTGTTCATGTTCATATATAGAACAGAGCTGTAAACCTGTATTAGTCCAGGATTTAGATAAGGTTTTAGATGTCAAATTTTTATTTATTTATTTTTTCAAATTTCACTAACCGCTCTCCTCTTTCCATTTTTTCTACAGGGACATTTTTTCCTCTAATTCCTGAACTGGATTATAACAGGTTTTTGGACGGCGTTCTCAAGAGGATGGACAGTTACTGCGCAGCTTCGCTTATTGAAGAGCGATATTACTTTACTACACTGTAACTTGTCTTCGTTGGATAACTCTCAACAAGAGGCGACCCCAACCACGGTCACCAAGTCTCCCGCGCTGTGTCCTCCACAGACCAGACCAGTCCCGTGTCAGCATCCCCTCAGGAAGCGTTGCGGTGCAGAAGGAAGACCCAGAGGTCAAAAGCCCACAGTTACAAATTTGGGGGTCGTTGGGCTGAGGGACTGGGAGCAGATCTCTAGCTGAACTTTTCAGTATGTTGTTCATTGCTCCCCACTGTATTGCATTATAATGCGCAAATGGATGCTGACATTGAACCTTCAGAACGTGTTCTCGGGACTGTACTTGCATGCCATGTTCCTGTTTGGCAGTATGTGTGTGGTCTACAGTGACTGCACTCCACAGCAACTTGCTGCCTTCATGAACTGCTCCAGACATGAGCGCCACACCAGGAACTATGACTACATGGAGGGGGGAGACGTACGGATCCGGCAACTGTTCAGCAACACGCTGTGGTTCCTAACAATCGACGACCAGGGCAGTATCGGCGGCACGCAAGATCCCGCTGACTGCAACAGTAAGAGTTTTTTCTGTTTGTTTTTTTACTCATTACATTGTATATAAACAAGAATTTACTCAATGTCCTCTGCAGAATGGTAAATGTATTATCTTTCTCTTAAGCCCGTCAGATTGTCACTATATAAATACTGTGCTAGTAGTAATATATCATGTCAAACCATAAAGATGCAACTAAGAAGTGTTATTATACACACAGAGTTATCGGTGCTGTCATCACAGATTAAATGGACTCTGCGCTGATGTCACAATGATGAAAACGGAAAATAAGCAGTTGGGGATTTGGCTTTTAAAACGTAAACGGAGAAAATGTCATTGGGGATTGAAAATATCTCTGAGTGACGCTGGTGAAAACACTGGGGCGTGCTGGCATCAATATTAAAAAAACAAAACAAACAAAAACAAACGAAATCGAAACAATCCTCTGCCTCACGCAGAAACACCCACTCTGATGTGTCTAGACTAGAAATACTGCGTCATTTAAAAAAAAAGTAAAAACACTTCATTAGAACCATGAATGAATCATTTGATTGGGTAACTTTTAAAGGTCGTGTCTGCGAATATGGTTAAAATTTCTGCAATTGCGAGGACATTACAAAAGTCATGCAACAGGAGTGTTTCACTGACCGGGAAATGTGAGGTCTGATGGAAAAGATACTTGTGCAACAGCAGACTCATGGATCCATGACCTGACTACTGGGAGAGTTCACTTTTCTGTTGAATCTTTATGCACTGGCTGATGGCGAAAAACAGAAAAGAAAAATGAAAAAAACAAAACAAACTGATTTGGTCTCCCCTGTCTGCGCTCAGCTCTTATTTTGTTAAAATTCTAAAGTGTATTTATAACAACAAGAATAAAGAAAAGAAGAAGCAGATGAAAAAAAAAGGACTTCATGAGAACAAACATAATTTTAAAAGATAATCACTGCATTATAAAACCGGAATAATACTGGCAATAACGCAAATCATCTTTGAATGAAACATGTGTGATTTTCCTGGGAGGCTGTGGAAAAGCCTCTGGATTTTATCTGCAAACACTGGATTTAAACGCTATATAGCAACATCAAAACTATGGGATAACCTCGGGTGAGTTTACTTAGCCCGCGGCTGCAGCGGCCAGTCATGACAAATGTGTTCAAGTTGACGGCTCCTGGAGAGTCTCCACATCTGAGCCAAATGTCAACAGTGAGTGCATGCGTCTGGAGTGGGTGTGTGTATGTGTATATTTCATCTTACTGCAGTAAAATCAAACAGCTGTACCTGTACCTTTTTTTTTTTTTTTTTAGCAAAGTTAACCGCCGCTAGTCGTCAATGCAACAAATGAGGGAAAGAATAAATATAATGAAAGACACCAGTGTCGTTCCAGGTGTTGATAACTTATGGATTTTAAGTACGTCGTCAACGTGCGGCAAACTTTGTGACCGTGTCTGCCATCTGTTTGTGATCCAGCTGATGCTAAAATGCTCAACGTCAGTCTGAACAGCTTTAATAGACTTCCTCTTTTTATCTCTCCCTGTCGACTTGACAGCACACAGCCCTGGTGGTGCCGACCGAGTCATATGGCAATTTTACTTTCTTTGGACTTTCACAAGTGATTATAGTCAGTGAGGTTCTGTGGTTACATCGTTCTCCGAGTTCCTTTCGCCGTATCCCACCTCGTAGTCACTGGATATTGTATTTGATAAACGTGAGCGCGGTCAAATTGACTTTTTATTTACTTTCCCTAAAGATGTAAAATCATTTGGACCACATTTATGTGCACATATAAACATTTGCATCGGTTGTATGTTAACATATTGCAAATGTAAATCCTTAAATGCAATATACTTTGAACATTGAACGCACGTCCAGTAGACGCTGATTACCTTTATCCTATTGAGAATGATTGCATGAAATGAAATACTGCCTCCAGGAATATTTCCTAGAAGTATTGTTGTGTGGACCATTCATTCTCCTCCTGCATAATAAGAGCTGGCGTACCGAAAAAGCCAAGTGTGTGACCTCTCCCACATGTTGAGGAGCAGGTCTAAAACGTAGCGTGCAAAGCTCAGACAAAGAGGTAGTTTCCTCCGTCCCAGAGGATCGAGAGGCCCAATTTGTCTCCCATATGTGCAATGAAATAGGCTGTGGTTTGTGTAATAGCCACCCAGGCCATTAACAAGGCTTGAATAAAGCCAGAGAGACCAGAGACTGATTAAGCACAGGAGCCGCCATCCATCCTGTGTTTAAATGATGATGAATGTTGAGTGCGGTGTGGTGATAAAACCTAGACAACCATCTCTTATCTGTTTCCCTCTGTGACTGTCTGGCAGGTATCCTGGAGATCCGGACAGTGTCTGAGGGAGGGATACTCGCCATCAAGGGAGTCAAGAGTCAGCGGTATATTTCTATGACCAAGGCAGGGGTTCTGCAAGGCAAGGTACGAGTTTGCCCACAATTAGAAATAGTGTTGATAATGGTTCTGCAAGGCAAGGTACTAGTTTGCGCACAATTAGAAATAGTGTTGATAATTTTTGTGTTGATTGATTTTTAAACTGTTCTTCAAGGGAAGCTGGTAATACAAAGAGCTACTTGTTTGATATGGACTTCCAAGAGTTATAATAATTTAAAAAAAACTTGTTTTATTTAGAAGACTAGTTTAATTTTTGGAACATTACACCAGGGGTACATTAAGTAGTCCATGGGGGCTACCTGGTGACCCCGGGCACCACGTTGGTGACCCCTTAGTCTAGAAAAAGAACTGCAGCCCAGAGTAGGGTCAGAGGTTAGGAGGCGCTGACGCTCTCCACTTTACTGTAACAACATTTTCACATCTCTCTATTCCAGGAGAACTACAGTGAAAACTGCAACTTCAAAGAGGTGTTTCTAGAAAACTACTTCAACGCGTACTCCTCCGCTAAATGGACTAAAAACGGCAAAGAAATGTTCATAGCCTTGTCTCCGAAGGGGAAACCCATCCGAGGGAAGAAGACCCGGAGGGAGCAGAAATCCTCTCACTTTATCCCCATGAAGTGCCAGGAGGATGACAAGAGGGTGGACTGAAAATGACAAGGGCCCGGACGCACTGTGTCTGAGGCGTCGACTTCATCAGCTTCCACGCAACCATGTGTTGAGTTGTATATCTGTAGTGTAACATACGGTAAAATGTATTATTTTTATATAATAGTTTTTTAAACATCTGGAAATAAGATGTTGGAACCGGTTCAATCCGTTCACAAGCGCTAACGTCATTCAGAGTTGTTTTGCTCTCGTGTTAAACTATCATATCTCCTTTAAACAGCTGTTTGACTACCAACAGACACACACACACACACACATATATGCATATATATGTACATATATGTTTGTCCATATATTTATGTATAATATATAAATATATAATATATAAATATATATAAATATATGTATGTACGTATATGTATATACATATAGAGTATATATATAAAACTATAACTACAGTACTAGAGCTGTCAAAATAATAAAACCTGAATAAACACAGGGGATTATCACAATTAATCGTGATTAATTGCGATGGTAATAAATTGTCATCACAACAACAAAATCTATTTTTCCTGTATACTGACGGAACAGAAATAAAGGTAGATTTCTTTGGTTTAATCTAAACAATTGGTTGGTGGATTTTGGCCAGTACTGTGTCCCAACGGTGACTCACAGGACGCAAAGACAGTTGTAGATTCTCTGATTAAACAAAAACTCTTTCTAGCAGTGTGTGTAAATAACAACTTGTATCAATTCTACCCATGGGTTACAATGGGCTAAAATGTTTCATCTGATTCATTTCCCAAATGAATTATCATGGTTAACGCGTTCATTCTGACAGCACTAAAAAATACACAATCCAATGACGGAGACCTGTTATGAACAAGACGAGACGTAGCCATGGCATCGATGTGCCGAAGCAAGCTGGACTTGCCACGACTACAAGGCTGTCAAACCAGCGACCCTTTAACCCCCGCGGTGAAAGGCTGTTGTTTTAAAGGAGAGACTGTAGAAGCATCTGTTAATGGACGACCACTGTGGATGTGGACTTGTGGATTTGCCTGTTCTGTCCTGCATTGAAACCCAGACTTTGGTCAAATGCATCATAGCTGCTTCTTCCTTACAAAAAAACGGTTTGTTTTTGAAATACTAAAATATTCTAATGCTGCTGATGGAAAGATGAAACAACAAAGTTGAGAACACTATAAATGTTCTGTTCCTTTTCATTGGATCAACCGGTCTGGTACATTCAAAGATTGTATGTGTATTTATTGAAATTGTGTTTCTAAGTTTTATTTTTTTAATTCTATCCAAAACTCAAATAAATCCTAACCTACTGTCTTCGCATAAATCTATTCAATATTTTCATCCTGGAACCACATAAAGGTACGTTTAAGCTCCTCGATGTGTGTGTTTTATTTATCACAAACCAGAATGCATACAAAGTTATTTGGCTTCGAGCTACGACTGTTAAATGCAACTGTTTTCCAGCAGATAACTGTATAAATAAAAGCCTTTCTACAAGAAATGGTCAACATCTCCATTCTCTGTTCCACAAAGAAATAAAACCTTTTTTTTTTTTTTTAAATCGTTCTACAAGAGGCTACGTACAGATGGCGAAAAAATATATCTCACAACATCACGTCACACCCTATCAAAATGTCTTCCTTAGAAAAGTTGAGTGGAGGAAAAGTTCCAGAGCACACTGTTACTGATGCTAACTTTAAAAACTGTATCAAGCCATAGACGACCGATCATCAACTGGTGGGTCGCCAGTCCAATCCTGCCCGCGACTGGATTCCAACTGAAGTCTTTCTCCCCCCACAAAGGTGTTCCACATACACAAGAAAACAACACCAGGAATATGTAAGTTTATGGGATCAAGGCAAGTTGATTGACATTTTAGTTACCGGAAGATTCGGCAGGTCTCTGAGTGAGAAGTCAGTCTCTGTTTGTACGTTTGAAATCAGCGACGGTTTTGTTCAACATTTCCACTCTGCTGCCGTGCCTTTCTTCTGTGATGTGAAGAAGCAGCCTCTGGTGCGTCATGTGATCATCGCTCTCGTGTGGCGCTGACACTGGGCGAATGCCTTCGCCCTCATTGTTGTGGATACGGACGACCACAGTAACATTTTTCCATCTACGCACTTTCCCTCTGACCGTGGAGATGACAAAGTGTAAGTAAGGTCACTTCTCCGTCATCAGCGTAATGAGTTGTCAAATTTGGCATTAAAGGGACGAGTTAAAGCCAAACCTATTCCATCAAAGAGCAGCAGCCTGCGTCTCAAGCCTCATTTCCTTGGTAAATTGTCAGAGTTTTGTCAACAGATTGATCATCAACAAACTCTTCTAATTTTTTAAACACTAGTCCTTAAAATGTTTGCGTAACTTTGGTTAAAATGACGTCCATTATATTTTAGTCACACTACAATGGCAACACATGTGATCATGAAGAAACAATATTATCGACCCGATATTAGAATGATTATGTAATACCTGTTAGAATCGTTATTAGTTTTTCCTCTGATAATGAAAATCGGTCAACACAATGCCTGGGTTTCACTAAATATGCTGGAACCACTTGTGGGTTTCTTTCATATATCGATATTGGTTGATATCGAAATTGGTTATTAGGTTTTTGGACAATAACGGCATATTGAATTTTGGCAAACAGTTAATATCAGACATCCCAATCTAAATTGCAGTATCGGTACTGGATAAAAATGTTGTATGGAGCCATCCCTAGAGATTATCATACTATATCACATAAGATGTTCATTTTGAAAGTAATGACTTGTTTTATTAGACAATAAATATGTGAAACCGGTCAAAAGTCTCAGTAATTCTGTAAAACTTCAGGGTCTCGTGGGGGGGCTTGTCAGAGCATTAAAATATCAACCTCATACTGGCAGAGTGCCGACACCACATACATGTACATGTACATGTACATGTACATGTACATAAACCTGCCAGTGAGTCACACAGCTGCGCAGAGCGCTGGCTTTTTGACCTCGTTGTCAGAGTTCACATCTGGCTCAGTGAACCCCTGTCGGACCAAGAGAGTCAAACTGAGAGCGCAAACCCCTGAAATACGTTTGACCCAAACAACATGGGAGCAAGGTGAAGGCTTCTGCCAAGTCACGCAAAGTTAGTCTTAGCAGATAATTTGTAACATGCTCAAAATGTAAACACATTTCAGGCTCAAGGCTGTGTATTCCCAGCAGTGAGGGGAGAGGCTGAAGCCAGGGAGAATGAGAGAAAACTGTCATAGGCGTTAAACTGCAGACATAAAAAAAAAACAAAAAAAAAAAAAACACATGCAAGCCAGACTCATAAATATTACTCCGTGTGCAATCCAAGAGCCACAGATTTGAGTTTAATAAATGCTCCTGAAATCATAAATCACTCTAAAAGTCTTTTTTATGCTTTGTTCTTTCAGAAACTCCGTGCACTTGTCTTCATCTGTTGTCTATTACAGATATCAAAAAGTGAAATTACGAACGCGGCCAGCAACGTGTTTAAAAGCTTGCCAGAGATTTTAATTTTTTTAAAGAGTGATAAATTATCATCATTTGTTTGTAAGAGTTTAAAAATAACACGAGCCGTTTTTTAATATCACCTGGAAGAACAACAGTGATCGCACTGACATGATGGAGTATTGAAGCGGGTAGAGAGGAAGCTGCTGAGCGTTTTTATGAAATGATGTCTCGTTATTTATACAGTCGTTTCAAACAGGAACTCCACCTTTGCATGAGTGGAACCTGAATGTGGAGACGAAAATCTGACAGTGAAGAAGACTTCAGAAAGACTGTAAAATATCAGGGTCGGCCTCAGGACAGCCGGAGAAGCGTGTGGCCCCTAAGCATAGAGTGATCACTGGAAGGTCCAGGGGAGGTGGGGGCGGAGGGGCTCAGTTTAACACATTTCAATCAAGGGTTATGTAACCTGGAACTCTCTCTGTAGCAGAGAGTCAACAGATCACTTTCAGATACTCACGACAGTACTGACTGGGAATTTTCCAGTATGATGTCTCACTTTTAAAAACAATTCAATGATCATTCAGAGTGTGCGTAGGTGCATTAATCAACAGAAATGCTGCCCCCTGCCTGTAATTTAGTTTTGCCAAACAGTGGGATTCTTGATGGAAATGATTACCTGTTTCATTTGGACCAACATATTTAGTTTTGTGTTACAGGCTTAAAAAAAAACAACTGAATAATATCTGCCTCTGATTCGAAGACACAGGTCTGAAGTTCCTACCAGAAAAACAACAACATCTTAATCATCACTATACGAACGTTAGAGAGTGAAATGAGAAACACCAGGTGTATCACAGTTCACCGAAAGTGCTGTATCTGTTGGGAAAACAAACTCAGAGCTCAGAGAACAGCTGACTGTGATTGTCCACAGCAGTGAGAACTCTCTGAGAACCCCTAAAGTTTACGGTGGGCTATATTTACACAGGAGACTACAACATAACCACAGCTGAAATCCCATAATAAAGGCCAGTCCCTGAGTTTATTTTCCACTGTTTACAAATTCCAAAGAGGCAATAATCGGAAAAGAAGATGTTTATGTCTCGTACTTCTATGATCGTTTTATTATTTTATGACGCAGTAAAAAATTATGCCACACTATTTGTCTTCCTTCTTTTTGCTGCTACTGTAGCTTTGGGCTAACCTGACGGATTCATACATGATTTGACTGATATCAAACAATGCTAAAGGGAATTTAAGGATATTTTTAATAAAGTTTTTAATTTGAAAATAAATAGTATCAAAGTCTCAGTTGTTGCTTGTTTCGGTTGCTTTAACAGCAGACACCACATCATTTATCCTTCGATTTTCACACAGTTTTGGAATCCAGTCACGGGGCCAGATTGGACAGTTCAGTGGGCCATATTCAGCTTGCGGGCCACCAGTTGATGACCACTGCTTTATGGTTTATTTTTAGGCCGTTCCATAATAAATGTTTGCCTGTTAATCCGAGGGCCACCAGTTGATGACCACTGCTCTATGGTTTATTTTCTGCTGTATACTGTGCAGTGCCAGTACAAGACAATAGTAGGTATTTTGGATGTATCTAAACAATTGTGTAGTGAAGTAAAAATGGAAAGATAAGATTTTTAACAGCTGTCGATACATTGTAGAAGCTCGTGTGTTAGTTGAGTGGACATTACCTGATATCATGAAGAAATCCTGCCTTCACGATGTTTCTAGAAAAAAATTGAAAAAAAAAAACCAAGTCAATATGTAGCAGCGTTGACAGACGAGGACAAAGTGGTTGGACAGAACTGAAACGTTTCATATTAAATATTGATCTCCTTCAAAGGTTGCCTGACTGTATTTGAAACTGGCAACAACATGAAGGGGGGGAAAAAAAACAATACATCATTGACATGAGCTTCTCTTGGAATGTTGTCAACAGTAAAACTAACATTAGTGAAATGTGGTCAGACAGTCAGACTAAACAGGAGATGGAGGGAAGTAAATGGATTTTAATGAGATGACATGTCAGGATCAAATATGATGCGGGCAGATGCATTTACACTGTTATATAAGGCAATAAAAGAATGACAAAAACACAGAAAACTACATTAAAATAAGGTCTGTTCTAAGGGTCTGTTTAAATCTGCAGATGAAAAGCGTCAGTGATTTTTATGCTTTTTAAAAAAATTAACTTCTAACTATCTTTTGGCTAATTCTGAGTCTTTTCTCCTTCTGTGGACATTGTTTAATCTTTTGATTAAGCATCTTGTTTTCCGTCTTCGTTAAATTTTATTGTTATTGTCAATCAATTTATTAACAACGCTAATGTAACAAATGCATTTGCTACCCATTAAATAATTCAATTCAAATAAATAGGTCACAGTGCCATTAATACATATTTTAATTATTAATGGTTTTCATAATCACAGGTGTAGTGAAACCTTAAATATCTACACATTATTGAATCTTGGATTACATGTAAACCTGACGTGTAGAATAACTAGCAATGATAACTTGTGTCTGGTCGTCTGGATCTCATGGGAAAGCCTGAAACAAACCACAAACATTGCATGTTGTGATTGTGTTGAGTCGACTCTGAAAGGTCTGCTCTGATACACATCTGTTTGCCACCAACGTCTGCATGTTTTTGAAAACTATGATGACAATTCAGGTATCTTTGAAATCTGACATAAAACGATCTGTTTTACATCACACCAAGCACATGTGGCTTCAAGCAAAACAAACACAATTTAATATTTTTCCCCATGTTTATCCCTTTGATCCGTAATAGCAGGGAAATATCTGTGTAACCAGTCTTTGGTAATGTAACATTATTCTAAATGAAACCAGCTGCAGAGGATCCCAGAAATTTCCAGCATGGCAGACGGAATACAAATTATAAAAATTGAATGGAATCACTGCTTTATTTGATTGTCAACATTGATTTTCATTTATGTTCTTTCCACACTTGGAAAATCTGAAAAGTTAATGGTGTTCAAACATATGGGTCCAAGCTGTGCTAGAAACATTGACTGTAATTGTGTGAATAGAGTGTGAAATTACAAAAGCAAATATTAGAAGCCTTTGTGAAATGTCTAAAGGTAGAACAGACAGAATGTCAGCTCCTTCTTTCACATACACCATTAAGTTCTGACCAGAGATGTATGTAAATACAAACTGGACAACGATCATCATCATCATTAAGGCGGATTGTTATCTCAATAAAGAGTGGAAAAGATTTGCCAGTGATTTACAAAAAAAGGAATAAGTCCTAAAACTCAAAGTTAAATGGTAAATATCTAATAGTAAGCCAAATATGTTTAAATAAATAATTATCAATTTTAAATTACCTATACTGTAGCTCAAAGAAACAACTGCAGCCAAAATGTGTTGCATAAATGGCTAAAGGGGAGTTTAATTTTTTTTAAATTAAATTAATTAGTAAAAAGTAAATAAAAGGATAACTTAAACTTACCTTAAATGTTATTTCCATAGCATACCTGCTAAAACTATGCAAATTACAGTATCAAGAATATTAGCTTAACTTATTTAATTATTCATTTTTAAAACTTTGGGTTTATGGTTGTTTGGGGTTTTTTTTATCAACGATGTCTTAGTCTCGTTAGCTTCACGAACTTCCGTCTCTACCTTAAATCTTCACTCTGCTTCCTGTTTGTCACGTCGTCATTTCCGCTAGAGAACTCACGCTCTAACGTGACATGAACCGGAGCTTTTTGTTTTCCCAATGGTATGGAGATATTTACCAGATGACCTACTGCTTCTCAAAGTGACATTTGCTCTGGTACTGATTGCGTTTTCGTTTGAGCCGCTGCGGTTTAGTCTATTGACGTCAGTGGTTAGAAGCGAAGCTAACGGGAGCTGCTTTGACGAGCACGAGTCAAGCATGTTGACTCACTGTGCTGCATTGTGGGAAAAAAACAAAATATTTGCATCCGAACACGGGCGCCAATTCATTACATTGACTTATATGTTGTCGCTCGTTTTTACTGACGAATCGATAAGTGCACACCAATCCATCGTAACACGAAAATTCGTATTTGTACTCGTGTGTATTTGCCTGGCTTTTCTGTATTGCGCAGATTAAAATCATCATTAGGAAATAAATGTTTAAAGTAAAGAAAAATAATGAAGGCATATTTTACCGATTATTTTATCAGTGTAAACGTATACATTACATTACATTTAGCAGTATACACAACACTAAATCGCACACACGTCCTCTGCTATAACTTTTTTAACATCAGGAAGCTGAGGTTCTATTAAGTAGTCTTAAAATGGATATATTTGTGTAATTTGAAAAATAAAAATGAGAAAATGAAAACAAAGGGTCAAAGAAAGTTTAATTTTTATCCTTTTTGTTCTGAGTGGCAAAACAAATGTGTATTACATTACATTTTAAATTATGAATCTGAGTAACATTTGTCCTTAATAGTGTTTTAAATTTGTACTAACTAGGTCCAGAAATTAGCTAGTGATTGGACCAAGACATTGATGACTTCAAGTCACACTTACTTGTTTTTGATTGGACCAAGACATTGATGACTTCAAATCACACTTACTTGTTTTTTTCTGTGACTTGGAATAGACTTGAATTTCTGTGACTTGACCCAGACCTGGAACCCTGCGGACATAGGTTTGACCTTTTATTTGAGACACTGATGTCTCTTCTGAGGCTGGGCAGACTTCTTCATCTTAACCTGTTTACAAACAGACTTGTTTTTGGTTTTTGTTAATTGGCAGACTCTGACTTTAAAAGCTGTGTTCACAGTAATTCAATTTGGTCGTCTAATTCCTGATTCTCCTTCGTCTTCAGCTGTAAACCGAGGCCTGCAGTATTAAAGCACTGGTCTGTCAGCATTTTAAAAGGCAGAATGAGCAGCTTGGATCGAGACCAGTATCTTCATCTTGGTTGCCGTGACAAAATAACAGACTCCAGTTCCTCACCAGACGCTCGTCCGCCAGCCAAACACCCTCTCCACGGTTTACAATTGGCATCACATGCAGTGCTGGAGAGGGCGCAGCAGAGGGGCAGATTGAAGTGCTCTAAATGTGGAGGATCAAGGATGTTTTTCTGCTACACATGCTGCTCATTATTGGGTGTCGGCCTACAAGAAATTCCCTCAGTCAAGGTCAGTAGGAGGTTAGGACTTACTTGATTGTTCCCATTAAAAGGAGGCCATCAGTTGTGGAGCTGCTGTATTAGGTTTGTTTTGTACTGATCTGGAAGATTTTTTTTTTGAAAGATCAATGGAAGTTGAGCACACGGTGTTGTTAAAATATTTTTTAACTATTCTGTTTATGTTCAGCTTCCTGTGAAGATTGACATCATAAAGCATCCTAATGAGACCGATGGCAAAAGTACTGCGGTCCACGCCAAGCTGCTCGCGCCTAATGATGTCAGTTTATACAAGTATCCCTGTATACCGGACTATGACAAGGACAAGGTCAGTCGTTGATCAGTAACCCCCCGTGGTGTCTTTGGGAAAGTATTTTCACGCATGTTGCTAGTAACAAATAAGTTTTACCCTGTACTTTTGGTAATGCTTACTTCCAAAACTGCCAGTACAGAAATGCAGTAATATTGTAGAATATTGAGGAGTACTCACTATTCTGTAATATTGAATACTACTGCATTTAGTAGTATTAAAACTGCACAGTGTATAAGATGCACCTAAAATTACTTATGACGATCACACTTCATATATGAGAACAGGATACTAACTAAACTATTGGGAAATTGTATTCTCTAATAGTAGAAGTAGTAACTACTACTACAAAAACGTTTATTCTGGGTTTGAGGTTAACGCACAAGTTTGTAATATTAAAGTCAGGGTGTTATTTTTTAGTTTCTCACAGATTTCTGTGTGTAAGAATAGCCTTCCCACATGTTGGTAATAACTGCACAAAATACCCTGGAAATGAACAGGAATGTTAGAGAAATATATATAGTTTTACGGTCAAAAAATATAAATATCTCAAACAGTTGTTTCCTGCTGTAAAAACTGCAGGAAATAATTTAAGGGCCTCACAAAACATTTCCATGGGCCAGTTTAGGGCCCCAGGCCACACTTTGGACACGCCTGACCCTGTCAGTCATCTCAGTTGTTTATTTCTAGTGCTCAATTGTCATCACATTTTTGCCGCTTGTCTTTCATGCCTTGTGGAAATACACCATTGTCACTGCATCGTATTTGCTTTTTTCATCTGTATTTTATTTTTCCTGCACGCAGATGCCGTTGAGTCATGTTTCCATCCTGTTCCTATTCAACAAAATCACACTATACTGACGTAAAAGCCTGTTTTTGATCATTACATTCACCTTTATTTGTTGTAGAGTAACCATGCTTATCCATTGATCCGCTTCACGATGACAAATGTGGAATTTATAATATGCTGTGAGGTTTGAATTAGTTTTTTATTTTTATATTTCATGCTTGGCAAGTTTGTTTTGGGGAATTAGTTTTATTGGCTATAATCAAGTGCAGAATTACAGTGGCTTAAGTGCACACGCTATCTAGTAACATTATAGTTTTTTTTATTATTATTTTAAATGATTTCAAATTCTTTTTCCGTCTTCTCGGTTCACTGCAGTGTTAAAGGTTCTCAGCCCACATGTGGTTTCTTCTAATTGCAAAAAAAAAAAAATCATCATTATAATATTAGAATAAACGAATACTGCTTGGCAGACCATGATCAGCTCAGTCAGCCTCTGATTGGCTGACCTTAAACAGCTACCTAATTCAGTGGCAGTGATGCCTTTAGTGTCCTAAGGAAAAACTGGAAATGCAGTTTAATTAAAACCAGAAACATTATCTGTCTGTGTACTTACAACAAAAGTTCTCAAATATGTCAAAGTGCAGGGCAGTCCCCAGCAGGGGTCACTACGCTATTGCAGTGGAGCAAAATTTAATAGGGAATTAAGGCATCACTACGCTATTGCAGTGGAGCAAAATGAATTTAATAGGGAATTAAGGCTGTGTGACAAGGGGTGGGGGCATAGGAGCTTGATAATAATTCTGCAATAGAGGGGCGCTGGAGAAAAAATTTGAGAACCATTGCTTTACAGCAAGTAGTAGTTCCACAGTGTAGTGGTTAACACTGTGGAACCACTACTTGACTTACACAACGGCCTTAGTCTTCACTCTTAATTTCCCATGAGAGTGAAGGTGAGTGTGAACGATTCCCCCCCCCCCCCTTCACCCCCAATGGCTGCTGGTTTACACATGTGTGACCATATGCCCCGTCTTGTGTGTTTCCACTTTCCAGGTGGTATTGCTGTTCCCTGGTCCAGGGGCCGTCTCGGTTCAAGATATGATGCAATGTTTGCTTGACAGGCATGACAGCAGGTCACATGACTCAAGTGAACCCCGCGTAAAGAGGCTCAAAACTGAGGGAGTTCAAGGTAGAGCAGGCACGGCAAAGAGACCAGAAACAGATACTCCAGATGAAGGAGAGGACCCTGAGTCAAGGTTGTTTCCCCTCCAGAGGGTGGTGTTCATCGACAGCACGTGGAACCAGACCAAAAAGATCAGCTCAGATGAAAGGCTGCAAGGTAACCTCAGTTTTTCCACTGCTCTACATCACTAAGGTTTTCTTCATCTGTCTAAAGTAAAACGACTGTCCTGTGTTCCCCCACAGGTCTGCTCCAGGTAGAACTGAAGAGCAGGAAAACATGTTTTTGGCGCCACCAAAAGGGCAAACCTGACACTTATCTTGCTACCATCGAGGCCATTTATTATTTCCTGAAGGACCTTCATGAACATTGCCTTGCTCAGGAGTACAAGGGAGATTATGACAATCTCCTCTTCTTCTACTCCTTCCTGCATTCTGTCGTCAACAAATCAATTTCTGAAGGAAAATCCTGGAAAGAAAACAATGTGGGAGAAACAGGACCTGAGTCACAGGACGCTGCGGTGAACAAAGGCTGAAAAGGAATCAGACAGAGAGACTTTTCATCTTAGGGATGTTAAAATGATCAGTTTGATGAAAATATGAGGCCTACAAAATGTTTTTTTTGTTTTGTTTTTTTTAAATATTTTATTTACAAATCAGTGCACATTTACTTTATGTCCTTTTTTTTTAAACATCAGGAGAAAAAAAACATTTCCTGATTCGTGACAATTCACTTGTCCTAGACCCAATAAATCTGTTCTCCAAACAACTCTACATTCTGTGTGTTTGCGTGTCTGTCGCCCCCCCACCTGCTCGGCCACTGTACTGTACATGATATTCAGAAGCAGATGTTTTCTAGTAGTAGGCCTCTCTGATCTTGGCCTGGAGACTGTCACAGGTCTTCTTTGCGTCTCCCAGCAGCATGGATGTGTTGGGTTTGTAGAAAATGGGGTTATCGACTGCAGCGTAGCCCACGCCCAGAGTGCGCTTCATCACTACCACCTGGAACACAAACGTGGTAAATGTCTTTTTCGCATCTGTTAAGCTGCAGCCACCTCTGTTTGGTGCATGTACATATACAGTATACACAGTATATACAGGTCCCCGTTTGAGGCTGTGACTTTCTGAATGCACACATATGTTTATACCCATTAGCTTAGCATCTTGTACAGGTGTAATGTTCATGCCTTAGACCAGCAGTAACTTTTCAAGCTGTGATTATCCTGACATTCAAATGCTTGCATAGTGTGACCGTGTGTGGGGGAGTGGACGGGGTTTAGGGATATTTTTAACACCAACCTGCTTGGACTTCCATACTTCCAGGACAGGCATTCCAGCAATAATGGAGTTGGGATCTTCTTGGGCTGCAGAATTCACTGTGTCGTTGGCACCGATGACCAGTGTCAGGTCTGTCTCTGTAGGAAACAGACATGCAGATTTATAAATACTGTAAATATGTATACAAATATATACATACACATATGCATACATATATGGACATATACATACATATAAACACCCATATACTGTATACAAACTTACAAATATATTTTCTTTATACATGTACACAAACATAAAAAACAAACAGACCCCTGCCAAGGGTTCTGTTATTGTCTTTACTAATCTCTCTGGGTTCTGCAGCACTGCACTTATCTCTGCTTTTAAAAACAGAACCATATGTCTCAGACTGCATGCCTGGTTGCTAAGAAAACAAGGCTGTTGCCCTGATAACATGGCATATCTAAATAACACTAGGTCGTTGCACGCACAGTTCAAAGAGACGAGAAACAATTATTAAGCACAATTAATCAAGTGACTTAATTTCATCGGACGCATGTCTCCTGAGGTGACAGCCACCAGAGCAGCAAACATGTTACGTAAAACACCGGCCTAACAAGTTTACCAGGGAAGTCTTCGTTGATCTCGTCCATCTCCAGGACCACGTCGTAGGGAACACCAGCCTCAGCCAGGAGGACGTTCAACTGGCCCGGCATTCGACCGGCAACTGGGTGAATTCCAAACCTGTGAAGAAAGAAAAATGATTTCTTTACCACTGCTGAAGTTTGTTTTTGGAGTGGTGGAGTACATTTTATGAGGAGTTAGGTGGGGACAACCTGTATCTGTACAGTATGTGGTCCAACTTGACATAGGCGGCAGATACAAACAACCATTCACATTTATGGTCAACAGTTACCAACTAATATAATTAACCAACATTTACATGAATCTCCTGCAGTACATCCATTTACCCACTAGTTAAAGACCTCTGGTCTAAATGGTCCATTAGTGTATTTTTGGAAGTATCTAAAAAAATAAGAAATTACAGTTTATGATTGTAGTGTTAAAGCTGCGGTGCCCTGACATGAAGCGTCCACTCACAGTATATGTGGGGTCTCCTTTCTTGAATGTCAGATCTTGTATTGTGTTTATTTTTGAAGAAACTTAATCTAGTGAACGATCACCAGTCAAGAGGGCAGGGATTACTAATCTAATCTAATCTAATCTCCAGCAGCAGTCATTTGTATCTCTAAGGGTCATAAATGAAGGTTTCTGACAGTCCTACACAAAGTCCTGTCTTAGATGTCATTAGAAATCTGTGGATTCAACTAAAGACCGGGTCCAGTGCCAGAAGTCCATCAGCGTACAAGCAGACTTAGACTTTTATGGAACCTGTTCTGTTCCAGAGACTGCAGTCTGTTTTGAAGCTCCGGGGGTCGACAACAGGTCATTATCATCGGAGGAGCTGATATTCTTGACAAGTCATGTCAGTCGCCCTGTCCGTAACAAACACACACCCACCTGACAGTTTTCCCCTGTTCCCTCAGCATTTTCACCATGTCTGCAATCGGGTACTGAGCTTTGGCTGCACACAGACCCCAACCTGAAACACAGACACGCACGGAGAATAAACACATATTCTGTATTTTTTTAAATCTGCAGCAGAGCTCAGCAAGTGAGTGACAGATGTTGATGAAATGTTCTGAACATGCAGATTATGCCCCCAAGGAAAAACAATGATTGAATTTAGGTGATGATCTGAATTTGGACCCAGTGTACCAGCTCCGTGGGAAAGTGAGCAGCCTTGGCTGGGGTTCTCTGTCTCCGTCTGAACATTTACTCTAAAAATGTAATACGACTGAGGTTATTATTGATTTTTTTTTTTTACAAACAGCATTTAGTCTTCAATATAAACACTGACCTCTTGGAGGGTTCACCAAAATAACCCATACTCTAAGCCTTCCTCCTGTCATTTGTCCTCTGCGTGTCTACATTCACCCCAAGTCTCCTCTCTTTATTAAATCACTGTGGTTCACTCTTCTGAAAAGCATTCATCACCAGGAAACTTTTGCGTGCGTGCATGTGGTTCCCCTGCGTGCAAAGAACTCCTTCCCCTGTATCCGCACAACCCCAACTTTACCCTGACGGTCAGGTACCTCGTAGAGTTCAACATTACCCCTAATCGAGTATTTAGGAGCGAGTCGACCGTAAAGCGTATCTTCTAATTCCCCAGACAACTGAAACCTCCTGTTTCCTCACTGCTGTGCTTTGTTGTTGAAAGCACATGGAGAAGTCCTGAGTCTGGACTCAATAGCGCCTATGACTTTTCACTGTTCCCTTAATCAAAGCATCATGTTGGACCACACAGCTGTCCGTGCCTTTGGTTTGGAGTTGTTGCAAAACAAAGGCAATCCAAGTTATTCCGAGTGGTTCCTCTTGCTCTGGCCACTTCACAACTTCTCAGTTGTCAGACAAGTCTGGCTTTTTGCTTTTAATAAATCAATATGTGGCCGTCACCTCAACAATAAAAGCCATCATCTTTTCCTTTTTGTTGAAAAATGAAAAAAAAAGAAAAAAGAAGAAAGCCCATACTGACACTTTGCATGTGTCTAAGTGTGCCCAGCTCATCATTTATGGGGAAACTGCTCCCTCTTGTGGACATAATGCTTCAGAATTTACCGTTGAATTTTAAATCTCAACTTTGCCACTTGTGTCAATGCCTTGACCATTTCCAAACATTGTGCTGAAATAAGATCTTCTCCTAATCTTTCAAAATCTTTCACACTTTTTTGATCTCCACTGTGGTTAAAAATGACAGCCAATAATCAAATAAAGCTCAAATAAATAATAGCAAACCAGATGAGAACAAATTTCCTTTGGGATGCAGAGAGCTGGAGCTTTACTTGCAAAAAATGTCAAATTGTGATCAGATAATTTGGTATTAATGGATAATGATAAATTATACTACATTTTATTTCACCCTTTGACATTTATGTAAAACAAAACAATAACACCGTCATTCAAAGCCTCCAATAATTTATAAAGAGCCTTTAGAAATAGAGGCAAAATATGGTAAAAACAAATCATTTTTTATGTGTTTTGTAACTAGAAGGTTTGTTTTAACCACAACACATTTCAGCATCCATTAAATTTTAAAGGACTGTGAAATATTTTTCTGGTTAAAATAATGCTGCGAGACTATTTTTGTTTTTGGCCTGACCTTACAAAGATTTATTGCTAAACTTTGTCATCGCATTTTTCTCACAGCATTTTCAGGAGCATGTATGTACAGATTTTAGTTACAGATTAGGTACATTTTTGTTCTGTTATTTAATTTTTACCTCAATACTGCTTTTTGATGCAACAGGAAATGAAGAAGAACAACTTAAAATAAATTGGTCAATTTCAGTTTCCAAGATCACAGGAGCGGTTGAGTCTAATTCCTGAACTTTTTTTGAAAAGATTTTTTATCTACCTGGTGTGATGATGATGTTGCTGGCTTCCTTGATTATATCAATGGTCTGATCCAGATTGACCTCAGTGTGAGTGCCAACAATCTCCATGGGTTTACCGCCCAGTGAGGAGGTGGTGCCGTACCCACCCAGGATCACGTTGGGCAGAGAGCGATTCATTGCCTTGGAAGAGAAAATGAGTCAAAATAGTACAGGTTGAAGAAACACTGTAGTGCTGAGTAAGCCTTGAAGTTCTTTTGGACGATGATGATTGTACTGACCACACACATAATATAAGACAGGATGGCACCCGACGAGCCAATCAGAGCTCCGACAATTGTCATCAGGTTATTGTTGAGCAGGAAACCTTCTGCACAAAGAGCCCAACCAGAGTAGCTGTTTAACACGGTGATGACCACAGGCATGTCAGCGCCCCCGATGGCTGCTGTTAGGGTTACACCCTGTTGAGAGATTGAAGAAAGTCATTGCTACTACCGTATTTTCCGGGCTATAAGTTGCTCCAGTGCCCTTTAGCGTGTGTCAGTGGGAAAATAACAAACATAAAAAAGATGTATTTTAATATATGTCACATCTGAGTATGAGTCATAAACACGGCCAAAGGATGGAAAAAAGTGCAACCTATAGCCCAGAAAACACGGTACCACTAAGCTGTAACTGCTGATCCAAATATTTTAAAAATATATAAAAAAAAATATTCCCACTGCCCAAAAATAAAAAATAAAGGTTTTATACCCTTGGTTTATCTGTAGCAAAATACCACTTAAAATTTCTTTAGTGATACATTTGATTTATAACTAAAAAGATGAAACATAGTATACACTTAAATAAATCTTTGACTGGTTCAGAAGTCACGTCAAGTAAATGTAGTTTTGTTTGTAAAGCCCAGATTCACAAATCAAATTTGTCTCATTGAACTTGAGTTTTAATAAAGAAACTCACCATCACAGTAGAAAGCCCTGACACCCCCAGCAGACAGCCCATGCCAGTACCATAGCTGGAGCTGAGCATAAAAGGCACCATTCCTCCCACTGACGCTGCCATCAGACCTGCGTTCAGCATGTGTCGTCCTGGCAACATCAGAGGGGTGGAGTCCAGGATACCTGCAGAGAGCAAGAAGTATAAAACATGAAGCATCGTCACAATTGTTGCTGTGTTTTTGTGTGTTGAGGTCAAACACCATTTCCTATTGGCAGTAGCTAAGATATTCGGACAATATAGAAAGAGAAAGTCAAGGCAATTTAACACTGTTATTTAAATTCAGTGTTTTAAAACTGTAATATTGTATCCTAGTTCTGACATTTCTAAATGTCTTATTTAAAAATAATAAGTTAGAAGTTAGCCAAAACTTTGCTATTAGTGACTCCTGCATTGAATAAAGGGTAAAAGTTTGAAGCATCTTGTCAGTGCTACAAACCTTTAGACAATTACCTTGAAGCTTGCCGTAGGCCACTAGTGACCCGCTGAAGGTGACGCCCCCGATGTAGGTACCCAGATACGCTACAGTCTTGAGAACGCCGGCAGCCGGGTGAGTGTCAAGGTGCGGGTATTCAATCATGAACTCAGCGACGCAGGTGAGAACAGCGGCCAGCCCCACCAGGCTGTGGAACGCTGCCACCAGCTGCGGCAAATCTGAGATTTCAATGCGCTTGGCAATGGTCAGACCTGCAAACCAGATACGTGAAGATCAGCCCAAAAGAGAGGGGAGAAAAGGAAAATTCATGGTTTGCAAAGTCAAACACCAGACATTAAACTTCTCATGCACAATGGCAGAGTTTGAATCCAAAGAAACCTCACGGAGTAAAAAGATTAAGAAGCTTAAAAAGGAAAACAGCTGTTTTCAGTTAGAAGGTCTGATCTTCCGAGCCAGTGTGATTACGTTAAGTGCGCTACGTTTGTTTTCATGAAAAAACACAGGGACTTTCATTTCAACACTGAGTAAAGCCTCATGCTTTGGACATGTGTGTGTAAATCAGAACATGATTTATCATCCTGCTTTGTTAAATCACTGCTAACAAGTGCAACATTCAGGGATGATGACGAGACCCACTCTCCTTTAAGGCTGGACAGGATGATCGATGTTCAGTGATGAACTGGCGAGTAGACAAAATGAAGAGGATGCATGCAAACTTTAGGACACGGAACTCTTTGGTAATATTCCTGCAGGTTCGTAAACAACCTGATGGACCTAGAGAGGAACCTCTGCCATAAAACTGTTTTCTTTCTTTTCAGATGGATATTTAAAATCTGGTGTTGCTTATAGATGGCTCCTTAAATGACAGGATCAGAAGTTGAATGAACTTAAACATTTGAATCTGCCCTGGGAAGGGTTGAGGCTTGGCACGATAGTTGCATAACAAGCCTTAACACTTCCTGGTTTAAAAAGCTTAAACAAATTGGTAGAATTCAAAATAAAATAATAATAGAAGGCATAACTTAATTAAATCCAATGTTAGCATGGAAAGCAAAAGGAGGATAAAATAAAAATCCAGGCTCCAGTTTAACTAAGAAAAAGCTTTCAATGACCAGAATCATGTCACTGGTGTTACTGCCAGAGGAGCTGCTCTGCATATGGCAGTTTTGGATTTTGGAAGCTGGTCTAAAGATTTTACAGGAAATGGAGAAAATAGACAAAAGGGCTCAAAAAAATCAGTAAATCAACAGAGAACAGAGATTCTAAGACTTTCTTCTGACAGATTACGACTATGCCCACGAAGTCAAAACCACCAAAGTCATACTGTATCTTCAGGCTGTTGGATAAAAGCAGGCACTTCCCTACCAAGTGTCCCTCCAGTGGCCATGGCCAGAGACATCTGTGACAGCAGCTCCGGTGAAGGTTTGAGGGCACCGAGAGTGGCAGCGATGCCTCCTGCAACCCCCATCATGCCTAGGGTGTTTCCCAATCGGCTGGTGCCCTGAGCAGAGAGACCTGCCAGTGCCCCCACACAACACAGGCCCGAGCCCAGGTACATCATCTTCACAAAAGAAAAAAAAAAGGAAAGAAAAGTTGTTGAAAAGTTTGATTTTTTTCTTGTTGTAGGAAAAATAAAATAAATATAATCCGTAGTAATAGTGAAGGGTGTGGAGTGGAAAAACTGAGTGGCGCTTGATTAACATTTAAACTAATTCAAGGCCCAAATCCAACTCTTGTTCTTTATTAGTGTGAACTTTTGTTAACATTCTTATTAACACTGGCAGGAACAGCCAGTGTTGGACAATCAAAAGTTGTCAGTTAACATGAAGTTTCTTTTGACACACGTTATATGAGACCCAGAAGTTAAGAGTGGTAAAGAGACCACTCTTTATCCAGCACTAAAACTTCAATATTACTAAGCAGTATTTGTGGTACTGTGTACTTAGTCACCTGCTCGATGCTGTAGCCAGCTGCCAACGAAGCTCCATATCCACCTACAAACGCCCCCCCAGGAAGAAGGTACAGGTAGTTGTACTCGGGGGGGTCAGTGGGACGCTTGAACATGTCCAACATCCTCTGGGTGATGAGGAAACCGCCTACACACACAGAAAGACGGCAGTGAGACTAACAAATCTGTATTAAAATATATATATTTTATGTTTGCTTTTAGTAACAGACCAGCAATGTTGATGGATGATATGAAGGCAGCAGCCAGAGCCAGGGATTCAGGCAATGATGAAGGTGTGAGGCCTCCGCCCATGAGCACCAGACCTCCAACAGCTGTCAGACCTGAACAGCCAGAACATCATGAAGACAATGTTCAGACCTGAACAGCCAGAACATCATGAGGACAATGTACACACAAAAAAAATGCAAAAAAATAGATACATTTTTAAAGTGACTTCTGACCTGAGATAGCGTTGGTGACTGACATAAGGGGTGAGTGCAGAGCAGGGGTCACGCCCCACACTGTATGGTACCCCACGATTCCTGCTAATCCGAAGGTCGTGACCATCTGAGTGAAAGCGGCGTTGGGGGAAATCATGCCCAGAGCCAGACAAGAGGACACACCTGCAGAGAGCCACGTGGAAAACAAGGTTGATTTTTTTTTTTTTCTTCTTTCATTTTGTTCCATGTTTATGAACCAGTAACAGAAGTGAGACGTGGGTTCTGGAAACAATGAGCACCACTAGGCTAAGTTAAAAGTCGTCCAGCCTGGCTTCTTAACCATGTCTATAATGTCCAACTGTATGTTTAGATGGAGGGGATTTTAATTTAATTAATTTATATTATATTTCTCAGGGGGCTGCAACAAATTAACTGGTTTTAGTTCTTTTTAATGGGGAAATTGCCATCAAGATACGAGTGGATCGACACACGAGTGTGTGGTGTCGTGGAACAGATTAAACTCATTACTGCATTACTATTATTGTCTGTGAAATTAAACAAAAGCCAAAACAAAACCAACAAGTGTTTCAGATATTTACTGATGTAATAATGATCTGGTTTCACTAGCTCAGCATAATATTTTTTTTTTGAAAATATAACGTGATTGTTTGCCACATGGAAATGTTTCTGCACGAAACGTGTGCGTGCGTTTGTGTCCAACCTGTGGTGTAGATGCCAGCGGACGTCATGGTGCGTTTGAAGGGAGAAACCGCTGCTGCTTTCTCAGCTTCCAGCTCTGAGACGCTCTGTTTTATTGGAGCTGGGGGGGTGGTTTTTGGGAGCGGTGATGGGAACATGTTCTTGCCTTCCTGGATTCACCAGAAAACCCATGAGAGGACTAGTTTGAGAACACAGCTGCTTTTGCGTGAGAAAAACACATCAAGACTTTAGAGTCTGGCGCTGTGGGTGATCTCGCCTGGACAGCGGGAGAACTCACAGAACAAACTCAAAAGCGATTATGCTGAACAAACAGTAATCACAAAGAAGTCACCGGAGGTTTGGAAAGATGAATTCACTTTTCGAGGAACCTGAAGGGAGCCTGAAATTCTCCTGGTTTAGCGAAGAGTAAACAGATACGTCCTGTTGAAGTTGCATGCTTTCTCTGTCATAAACAATGTGTCAAAGTCAAAAAAATCTTGGAGGAGAATTTTTCTGAAGGTTTCATAACATTCTTGCTGGAATCCAACATCAGCTATTCTCAGCTGGGATCTGGTTTTTAGTGCTCATTTGGCGCAAGCATCGTAGCATGACAGGGTTCGATAACTCATGTGGAGGAGAGACGGCGGCTGCCAGTAGACTGTTACAACACGGACAGAAACCCACCTTCATGACCAGAGTCCCACGAATGACGTGATCAATTGTTCCATAGTTGAATTCATCCTTGGGCTCATAGTGGAAGTACTCCTTATCTGGGCTGATGGCCTTCAGCAGCTTCAGTACGTTGTTGGAATACAGGGTGCTGGCCTGGGAGGCCATGCGACTGGGCAGGTCTGTGTAGCCTATGTGGGTCACACCCTGGCAACAACAATAAATCGTACCGCTCAAGTCAGTTTTTCTCCCCATTTATTTCCTTTCAGGTTATCAGGTTTACAAAACAAAAGAAATTTGTTTGCAGATACTGTAGATACCATCCAACCATTTTTAAAAATCTATTTTCTTTTTTAATTTATCTTTCAATGTCCTGGTGCACTCAGCAGCATGGGGCCTTTACTATAAGGCCAGACGATATATAATAAATACTTTTAAAATGACTTGTCGGTCCTAATGACTAGACATAGCGATACAAGGTCATATCAAGGCAGCAAAGGAGAATGTGAGGTGACGTTCCCCAACAGCAGGCTCACCTTGTGCACGTACAGCTCACCAGGTTTAGTGGTCTCGATGTTGCCCCCTGCCTCTGAAGCCAAGTCCACCACCACAGAGCCGTCCCTCATCGACTCCACAAACTCCTTCTTGATCAGAATGGGAGCCCGCTTTCCTAAAGGGGAGTTTAAAAAAAGGACACTATAATCTATAAAACATCAGACAGAAGTGACTAAGAAGAATTAAAATAACATTATTACTGTTTTATCATATTCAGAGCTCAAGAAAAGAAAACCTGCCAGTGCATTGAATTTAGAATAAAGAGTTTTCACCTCAGTCACAGATTGATTCAACCTTCATGTAGTTTCATCTGAAATACACTATTGGTGTAAACTCTGTTCAACTGAACACCTAATTGGATTTATCTATTTTTATCGAATGCGTTTTTTCCTTCGATTTATTGATATTGTTTTTGTCACTTTTGGAGAGTTTTTGTTTAATACAAAAACAGTTGTTCCTTTTGGACTAAAGCATCCTTCTGTGAATGAGAAGAAAATCAAACTGACTGTAAGCTTTTTTCTTTCTCAGTGTCCTCACTGTGGTTCACCCACAGCCTTCCAGTTCATAGCAAATTTATTGACAAGTACCCAAATAAATATACTTGTACTACTATTGCTTTGTTAATAAGATGGCATGAGATGTTCTTCAGGGCCAAGAGTACGAAGAAAGGAAACCTGGAATCAGAGCAGTGCTGATGAGAATGTCCACCTCTTTACACTGCTTAGCAAACAGAACCATCTCAGCCTCAATAAACTCTTTGGACATCTCTTTGGCGTATCCTCCCACTCCCTCTCCAGACTCTTTGATATCCACTTCTAAAGGCTCCGCCCCAAATGACTTAAACTGCTCCAGGGCTGCAGGTCTGAAGAGAAAGTGAACAAACAGATCAATATATTATATAAGTCTGAATCATTATAACACTAACAACATCTGACATCTGACCTGGTGTCAAATCCTCGGACAATGGCTCCCATAGATTTGGCAGCACCTGCTGCTGCGAGACCAGCTACTCCACCACCGATGACCAGGACCTGGAGCAGAAACAATTAAACAGTGGAGCAGAGCAATGCAGATATGGAAGACAATTAAACACGTAAAAGGTTGAAAACCTCATGTTCAGCCTCACCTTAGCTGGGGGGACTTTTCCTGCAGCTGTGATCTGACCAGTGAAGAATCTGCCAAAGTGGTTGGCAGCCAGAACCACGGCTTTATAACTACAAAACAAAATACATACAGTAACTCTTATTGAAGTGATACAAAGTATATTTTTTAAAATTAATTACAAGGGATGAAATGATACACCGTGAATTGGTTAAAACTCAATACAAATGTGTGACATTTCCCATTGGTTGAAATAAAAAATGAATTGCACAGCAATGCCTGAGGAGTAGGCTGTGTTACCTCAAAAAGTCACTGGTCATATCATGTAGCTTTGTCTGACACTATTAAAACGGCATTGTGCATAAAACTGAATTAAGCAATAAAAATTATATTCAAACTTCAGGTACGTTGTCTTGTTTTCTCTACATGATAAAACTCTGTGCATCTTACTATCGCTCCAGCAGTTTATACTGTAACGTTAAGATTTTTTACCCAGCGATGTTCGCCATGGAGCTGAGTGCGTCGTAGCCCTGTGCGATAGTGACTCTGGGCACCTGGTCCATGGCCAGCACGGTGCTCTGTCTCTCTGACAGCTTCTTCATCAGATCTGGGTTCTGTGCTGGGTAGATGAAGCTCACCAATGTGTTACTGGGCTTCAGAAAGTCCACTTCACCTAAACTGGGGGCTCGGACCTAAACCAGTAGAGAGTCGTGATGGTCAATGAGAGGAGAAGTAATAATGTCTAGACCAGTGTGATAAACTAGAGTGAACAAACCTTTAGGACCAAGTCTGAGCCAAAGGCCCCTTTAACATCAGTGATGGTGGCTCCAGCCTCGATGTACTGTTGGTCAGAGAACTTGGATTCCTGTCCAGCTCCAGTCTCCACCTGCACCTTGAACCCCTGTTTGACCAACGCCTGCACTCCTGCAGGGGACAGCGCCACGCGGCGCTCATTCTGTATGGTCTCCTTGGGAACTCCTACTACCAGGTCCTTGTAAAGAATACCTGGACACAAAAAAAACACCGTAAAGTTGAGAATCAATACTAATTAATAAATTGAAAAAAGTGCATGTGTCACTTTCACATCTTTTAGGGTAACTTATTAACACTCCCTTAATGGTAGCAAATAAACTATTTACATCACATTGTGAACGAATATCTAATGGAAAATACACATTTCACAAGGGCCAGGATTTGTCATGTATTTTATTGGGTTAACCTTCATGAACTTCAAGTACCAGGAGCTTCCAACAGACAATGAAGATTCTCTCCACTTGGTTATCCTGTATTTTAGAACCATCGCAGCAACAGTTCATCTGCCACTGAAGCTTCTCTAGCTCCATTTCTTGTATCAAATTTTATTTTTAGAGGCCTTAATGTTATATCAAAATAAATATTTTATTAACAATAATGGCAGAGGTGCCTCCCTAGTGTGTGAAATGAGCTGAAACCAGCATGGTTGCCGTCAGTCTCAGGTTACATATTTCTGTCCATACACGGTTGTAGCCTCGTCACAGGGTTGACATTATTAGCAGGTGATTGGCTCAGAGCCAGCACATACACGCAGTGGCCTGCACTTATACACACACACGCTTCAAACTCCTCAAACTTTAAAGCTGAGGCAGGAATATTCCTGAGAAAATGTTCCGCAAAGATCTCAGACTATTCACGACAACTGTGTGAGAATAAAACCAGTCAGTTGGCACTTGAAGTTTTAAAGTCACCTTCCAGTGACCTCATGTTAGCAGTGAAAAGCTACAGCGTGAACCACAGCAGCGAAACAGGTCAACATCTGTGGAGTTTGAATGGAAAATGTCGTGGTGTAAACTTTTACTTTGTCATTCAGTCACTGAGACACAAAATAAAAATACAGTTCAAGGACGACACACACACAGGCACCGCTGTCCTCTGTCAAAAGTAAATACCGGTTGCAGAAGTCATGTGTTAATGCACACTTCCTACCTCTGGAGGCTTGTTGGTCCCATAACACGGGAAAAGTCCTGAAATGCCTCCGTCCAGGTATCTTCTGACGAGCTCCACACTGGAGGAAAAGGACAGAAGAGCTGGAGAAGCAGCGCAGAAGGGAAGACATGGCCACTCGGCGTCAGGCCTGAGACTCCCTCTGGCTCCTAATGTGAACAACGACAAGCAGAGGTAGGTGATAATCTGACACTACTTCTGCCACGGCTATCAAAACCACAAGAACATTATAATTCCCCCCGCTCTGAGCAGACCCCAAGTCCTACAGTCACGCTCTCAGGCTGTCTCTGCTTGGTCGACTAAGTCCTACAGTCACGCTCTCAGGCTGTCTGTGCTTGGTCGACACTGCTGTTTGACATTTCAGCTCAACAGGACACCACACACACACGCACAGAAACGTAGGCCTCGGGGTTGATTACAAACTCCGGGCATGTTCGCGAGACCTGGATTTGTGACGACACGGAGGGAAACTGTGCCAACCTGGCCTAGTTGTTGAGAGCAGGAACAGAGAGGAGAGGACGAGTAAAGAGGGAAGGGTGTGGGACTAGAGGAGACAGCAGAGGACAATGGGACACCTTTATATTTACAACATGAATCTGAACACATTCTCAAGTGGCATTAAAATATAATATAGCACAATGGCAACAACTGGGTTTAAAACTGAGAAATACTAAACATTTTAGAATGTTTAGACTTTTAGAATGACACCTACTGGCAACAAGAAAATTCATAAATTAATAATAAGTTTATTTGATAACAATGTGTAATTTTTGGACCTAACCTAGATAAACCCAAAAGAGTTCTAGTATTTTATGACTAAATAAAAAGCAGTAATTAAGATGAGAGACAAGATGGTGATCTGTGCTGTTCCCCAGCCTAGGAAATAAAGCTCTGTGACCCATTAACAGAGCACCCCCAGCCTAGGAAATAAAGCTCTGTGAGCAGAGCTCCATGAACAGAGCACAAACAAACATTTGAAAAATACTAAAATATCTCAAACAAACTAAATAAGAATTTACTGCAATTTATTTACTATTCCGCCACAGTATGAAGACTTTTTGTGTTTTGGATTTTATCAATGTCAATAACTTGAGTTACACACTAGTGCCCCCTTCGCCTGCACCTGATTTTGACTTTCACACAACGAAAGACTGGAATGGCTGGGCTGTTTGTGTGACTTGCCTTTCAGATGCAGTGTCACCTGACAGAACTCGGAGCCAAAATCCTTTCCTTTGCTCGCAGGTAACAACAGCGGACACAAACAGTCTGGCAGAATCAGAATGTCCTGCTCCACACTCTACCACAAACCACGTGGGCTCACCGACACCCTGCAGTGACAGATCTATGCTTATCACCTGCGAATCAAAGCCTGGATTAACGTGTTTATCACAATCCCTTCTCTTCTGATTGACTGGAAACTGGCCAATCAGAGCCTGAGAATCATCGGTAGCGGTGGACAACCAAACTTTTATTCTACCAGGGAAAAGACACAATGTTTATATTATTTGGAAAACGAAAAGCATCTTCCTTTTTTTTATTTAACAGAGTTGCTTGTTCAGTCCCTAAACGTAGAACTCGTTAAGCTCGCGTCGTCTACCATTTTATCTCGGACCTGCAGTGCTGTTTTTGTCCTCGCGATGGTGCCAACATAGTAACAAACGTGTAAAACGGTTTTATTATAATTATTCTTTTTTTTTTTACAAACATTACCAGTGTATTTTAATAATATCGAGATTTATGAGGGTTTAGTGTAGATAAGTATGACGAATCACTTGGAATGTCCTTCATAAATAACATAGAGAACTTTGGAAAACTCCAAATATGAGCCGAAAATTGTTGGCCAACCACGACTATTCCTTTGTTTTTATTTAAAAGGAAAGTCACGTTTTAGTTTCATACTTCAAGTTATCAGAGTTGCTTTGTGGCCAGTATATACATTTGAGAATACGTCGCTGTATAGAGAAACTTCTTTTTTAATGTTTACATTTTTTATACTATTTACAAAGCGGATACGGTTCCGTGTTCAGGAAAAGGTTTTGGTTGGCCGTCATATTCTTCTCGCACATGTGATTTTGTAAACATGAGTCGCTCCTCGACTTTTCACATCTTTTGCTAGAGCTCCTTAAACAAATGAGTTGTAACTTTGAACATGGTGAGTAATCCTGCGTCTGTTGACGTGTATGTTCTGGTCATTGGGAGTTGTTGGTAATAGCTAGCGGCAAATAGCCTAGCTAACGCTGCAGCACTGACAATAGTATAGCCTTCGTTTTAATGTAAGTTTCTTTCTTTAGGTCAGTGAATAAACGAAAAGGTAAAGAGCTATTAAACCCATATAAAACCATTACCTTTAAATATTCTGTTGGGTATGTAAAGTAGGTGAGATTCCATTGAAAAATTTGTAAGTTGTCATAACATTTTCCATTAAAAGTGGCACAATAATACAGTAATATAAGACATATTTTTATACAGTGAAATAATAACTTGTAGCTGTGACTGTGATCGTTGCAGTATGTCAAAACATAAATGCATAATCAAAATCCGAAACTGGATTATTTTCCGAAAGATCTAATAACATTTCCTTCACCCAGTTGACATATTTAAATACGGTGAATGTGACGAGACTTGGGAACATTTAACAAACAAAAAGAAACACGATATTGATCTCTATAAATAATCAAATGTCTTACCTTTGTCTCAACTCTCAGTAAATGTGAGCGGCTACTGAGGACCATAATGAAGACTCTCAGACAACTTTCAGTGGATCCTTCAGACCTGGGCTCTCAGAGATGCAGACTGGGTCCAGGATTGATGTCAGACCTGGGTCTGAATCTGGGTTCCCCGGTGCTGGTGTCTGTCCCTGGAGGAAGCTGCCTGTGCTCTGCCTGGCCGCGGTCCGATCTGGCAGAGGGTTTCCTGCAGATGGACCTGAAGTGTTCCTCTCCCAGTGTGATGCTTCATCCTCACTCCCATCTTCACCTGGAGCCTGGTCAGCTCACACCGGTGTCCTGTCCCAAACTCAAAGGCGTTAAAATAACTGTGGTGGTGCAGAGTGTGGACTTCAAAAAATACACACCCTCCCGCATTATTCACGAACATGTGAAAGACGTGCTGAAGGGTGTTTACGTCCATGAGAAGCATGTGATAAATCTGGAGGATTTTGACACAGAGATCAGATTTGTTATTATCGAAAGCCTTAATCCAGATTGCACCAGTACTGGACTCATCACCTCAAAAACTGGCGTGGAGATATGTGGGATCCAGACGGTGCGGCATTTCAGGAGTCATTTGCAGGACAGACCCCAAGTGACACTGGGGGGTTTGGAGGAGGTCAGTGGAGAGGTCACTGTAAAGACAGGAATTAACTGTCATAGTGTGCACTAACATAACTATAACATTCATCTGAAAATGGTGTCTTTTAGGTGAGTGCCTCCATGAGAGAAATGCTCCAGTTGCCTCTTCTCTATCCAAACACACTGAACTCTCTGGGTGTCTCATGTCCCAGGGGTGTACTCCTGGTGGGACCCCCAGGTGTGGGAAAGACACTACTGGTCCACAAAGTTGTGGGAGAAGTGGGAGCTAGCCTAGTGGTGGTCAAAGGACCAGAGGTAAAAATTAAGTATTATTATTATTTTAGATTAAAAAACAATTCAGATGAATGTCTAAATGCAGCATGTTCCTCTGAATGGCAGACACGTGAATAATGCTTGAGTTTTGAATAATAATATGGTCAATGTTCCAGGTGGTGGGTTCTCGGCCGGGTGAGAGTGAGGAAAAGCTACGTGCCGTGTTTAAGCGTGCTCGATCTGAGGCGGTAGAAGGTCCTTGTGTGCTGTTCCTGGACGAGCTGGACTCTCTGTGTCCACGGAGAACGGGCTCTTCATCACCTGAAAACCGCCTGGTCGCTCAGCTCCTCACTCTGATGGACGGGATGGACCAGTCGGATCGATTTCTCATGGTGGGAGCCACCAACAGACCAGACAGTTTGGACTCAGCACTGCGCAGGCCGGGAAGATTTGACAGAGAGGTACAGAGTAATTTTTAAAATTAAAAATTAGATCAATATAACGTGTAAACACCACGTTTACTTTTTACTTTATTCACAGGTTATTATTGGAGCTCCTACCCTGCAGCAGAGAAAATCCATCCTGTCGGTTCTTTGTGCAACCGTGCCAGTGTGTCCCAGTGTGGACATGACAGAGCTGGCACAGAGGACTTCAGGCTACGTAGGTGCAGATCTCAGTGCTCTTTGCAGGGAGGCTGCCATGAATGCTATCAGAGAAAACTCAAAGGTAAATTTAGCAACATCTAGTGGTAAAGCTCCATACATTAAAATACTGATTTTGTTTTATTTTGTTAAATGGAGTGTGATTTAAAGCAGAACAGAAGGAACAGAAGCTTCAGATTATCTTATGGTAGATATTGATAAGTTTAGATTTTCCTTTGTGTGACATTATGTCTGCAGGGATCAGGAGTGAAGCTGGTGAGTATGCATCACTTCCAGGAAGCACTGAAGGTGGTCCGTCCCTCTTGTCTCCGGAGCAGCCTGGGCAGGACGGAGCTGTCTCCAGTGTCCTGGGAGCAGATTGGAGGTCTGGATGATGTCAAACTCAAACTGAGACAGGTATTTAAACAACAGTGTTTGACAAGAATCAAAATACTGGAATGCTGTACAATACATTTTACTTCTCTTTTTCACATCAGAGTATCGAGTGGCCAATGATATACCCTGAAGCGTTTATACGTCTCGGTCTTAACTGTCCCCGCGGTGTCCTGCTCTACGGACCCCCGGGATGTGCAAAGACGACGCTCGTCAGAGCGGCAGCCTCATCCTCCCACTGCTCCTTCCTTTCTGTGAGCGGTGCTGACCTCTACTCTCCTTATGTGGGAGACTCTGAGAAGGCTTTAGCACAGGTTTGTTGTTTCCACAGCCTGTGTTAATAACCAGTGCGTCATTTGGTTTGTCATTTCCATAATCGCCTGTCTGTCTACTCACAGCTGTTTCGTCAGGCAAGAGCCTGCGCTCCTTGCATTCTGTTCCTGGATGAGATTGATTCCCTGATCGGCTCGCGGTCAACGGGTCAGACTTCCAACAGTGTACACACGCGTCTCCTGTCTGTCCTCCTGAATGAGATGGATGGTGTTGGCTTGAAGACACTGGAAAGAAGAGGGAATGAGAAGATCCTGCAGGCGGAGGGAGTGGAAGAGAATCATACACATGAAAAGGTAAGACATTATTTTCAAGACTTCATCGTCTAAATTTAGAGTTGCAATGTTTGGGTCAATTCAGTTTTTCAGATTTTTTTTTTTGCGTGACTTGCTGATACCAATTTTTGGCTCCCCCTCAGTTAACCCTACTCTTCCATATATGGAGCTTTATTGTCTGACTTTAAAGTATGGCCAAGCTAAAAAAAAAACCTTCTACATTCTCTTGAACTATAGAGGGTTATAGTTTGGAACCAAGTCTGCAGCGATTTTGAGACAAAAACATCTGGAAAAAAAGAATTGTGCGTTCCTTTGAGACAAAAACATCTGGAAAAAAAGTAGAAAAAAAGAATTGTACGTTCTCATTACTGACCACTGGAGGGAGCCAAAGTAACGGAGGTAACGTAGTCTGAGAACCACTGACAAATTATTTGAGTATTTGGTGAAAATATCCTCGACTCTCCTACAGCTTGACTGCCAGGAAGTCTCCAATAAAGATGTGATGGTAGTCGCTGCCACAAACAGACCTGACAGCTTGGACAGCGCCCTCCTCAGACCAGGAAGATTAGACCACATCATATATGTCCCACCCCCTGACAAGCAGGTGATGATAAAAAATTTGCAACAAACATATAAAATATGGTTTTACTATTTGATTTTTTTATATATATTTAAGAAATCCAGCGTCCATCCTGGCATCTGCTGCTTTATTTTTGGTATAAAATAAATATCTGTCTAACCCTGTTCTGGCTGCATAGGCTCGACATGCCATCCTGAAGGCGTGTACTCATTCCATGCCACTGGCTGCCGATGTGAATCTGGAGGAGCTAGCAGCCCAGACGGGGCTTTATTCTGGGGCCGATCTGGGAAACCTGTGTAAAGAGGTAATAAGATTCAAATCAGCTGCAGAAGAGCTAGCCGTTTCTAAAAAGATATGAAGAGTTAACTATAAAAATGTTTTGTATTTATATTTTCAGGCTGCTCTGTTGGCTCTACAGTGTGAGAACATGGAAGCCTCTGTCATCAAACACACTTATTTCCTGCAGTCCCTACACAAAATGAGCCCCTCACTCACAGCCCAGCAGATCCACACATATCAAACACCACTTAGGTGACAAAGCACTGTTTGGTCTAAGAAACCATTGTAAAATAAAACATTTTTACAGAAAGTCAAACATGTGTCTTGATTTTTTTTTTAAATATATATTTAATACAAATTGAAAAATAAAAAATATGTCAACAAATTATTTCAGCATTCTTAAAACTACACAATAGAGTTTTTGGAAGAGGAAAAGTGAAACGAGAACAAAGGAGAAATTTGACGGGGAAATACATAGTGCCAGGAATAAAGGGAATTCTTATTCCCTCTGAACACCTATATTAATGTCTTTGATATACCATTGTCCTTTGATGTAAACCTCAGAGCTGTTTAGTTGCAGCCGGAGAAGTTCCTGGCTAATCCAGGAAATGTTCATATTTATGGTAAACTGGTAAACTTAAACCTAGTAGGTATGATCAAATAATATAACATTTTTAATTTAGTTCAATTTTGTTGAGGCTAATTAATAATATTTTATTAATTACTATTTTTGCAATGCTGTGGCTCATGTTGCCCCTTTCCAAGCTAATTCTTCTTCAAAAATGAAAGATTCACAAACGAGCCTTGCCATTAAAAAACGCGCATTATTACCCCCTAGTTCCTAAACCGGGTACTACATCTCTATTTATGGCCTTGTGGTCTATATCCTCAGATGCCTGTAGCTTTAAATGTGATTACTGTTGCCTTTGTTATGAGATAAAGTGCAACTGAGTTTGAAATTAAAGGTGTGTACGGTTTTATTCAACCCACATAATCCTGAATATAAAGGTTTTGATGTTGTAAAAATATTACTTTTGTTTTTCAGCCACTATTGAATCAACAAATAAATTAAAAACACTAATTGGCTCATTTTTGGACAGCACTGCTCTATGATTCTCCAGCAAAACACTGAGGTGATTTCAAAGGAAACGCCAACCAGATGACTTTTAGTTCTTAAAAATGACCACAAGGGAGTGCTGCATAACCAGAAAAAAATGTATTGATCAAGGTAATGGGACCTGATGATGTACTTTGACTTCACTGCTGCATGTCTATGCAGGAAGCTGTCTGTCTACGTGCCTCTCATCTCGTACTGCCTCACTCTCATCCTGCCTACATCAGTCCGCCTCATTGGATGCTCAGCTGAGTCACTGATAACACTTCTGCGCCACAACAGGTGGGAGCTGCCACACACAGATGCTTCTCGTCCTCAGTTTTTTTATCTTTGGCTTTTTTTTTAACTACTTAAATTGACTTGTTTGATTTTTTTTTTCTTGCAGATAAACTCTCTGAACTTGAACCTGAAAAATGCCTGGGTTTTTTCAGTTGTTGAGAAAAAGGAAGGAGGTGAGTCTATCGTGAGTTTAGTTAGTGGGGAACATGTATTACACATACATCACGTCGTATTTGTTGACTTTGTTAACCAGGTACCTATTTCTAATGACTTTTCCAGCTGATTCCTCTGCTTGGATTCATATCATTTGCAGCCACGGGAGCCGTCTCTGCTTCGCTCTACTTCCTCTTTACTAAAAGTGATGTCATGTGAGTTTCCTTGGAATTTAATTTCTGTTTGCTTTGTCATCACACATCTGCAAGATGCTGGTTAGTTGTAATGTTAGTATATCATCCCGTTTTGGACAGGCTTTTACCACATATTAAGGATTTTCTTATGAATTTTAAATTATACAGCACATGAATTGATTATATATTTTATGATACAGTGAGAATCAATGTAAGTGACTTAAGGTCAAAAATGAATAATAGACTACATTTAGTGCAAAAACAAATAGAACAGCTGGGAGACAATGAAGCTAAAATATGACTTTTAGAGGATTTACTTATTTTTGTTAGTAAGAAATATTACTAAAAGGTGCCTAAAGTATAGAAATATTCATAACTACAGGTTTCTCTAGAAAAAGTTAATGTGATCAAATGCCTACACATTAGCTAATAATTTACAAAGTGTGTCACAAAAATGAAACCACACAAACATAAATGTGAGCAGGAAGTCTGTTTGATTCACTCAAGGTCATCAAGAGTAAAACAAACAAAAAAAAACTAACGACATTAAACAAGGACAAACAAAAGACCATTTCTACTTCTTTAGCATCTAAAAATTCTTAAATAATGTGTAGTATGATGCAATATTTTCCTTTTACAGACTGAATAGGAGCAACAATCCAGAACCATGGGAGAGAATCGACCCAAATAAACCACAAAAGGTAATCTCTTAAAGTCTGGCTGGCGTTCCTTTTAGCCTTTAAATGATTTGCAGCAGATTCTCGCTGGCTGCAGCTGGAAAGTAACAAACATCCGCAGTGGAGATTTTAATCAAATTAGCTACAGCCTCCGTCTGTAAATCCTTTCTTGTTTCGAGTCTTGTACATCTGATGGTTTGAGACGACCACACTAAGCACTAACCAGTTCTTAACTGGGTATTTTTTTGCAGCTTATCACCATCAATCAGCAGTGGAAACCAGTGGAGGAGTTGGAGATGGTCAAGAGGTTAACTAAGTAAAATAAAATGGAGGCATCTGCTTTAACGACCTGGCCCACAGTGTGCTGACCTGCTGCCCCCCCATCAGTCTAACAGAATGCTCTCTGCACAAACTGGGAAAGTTTGATGCTCAGTGTGCGGAGATGCTTCTGCTGCACTGGTGGGGTTTCACCCTGCTGCACCTGAGGACATCCTCTAACAGAAGTGCAGTAGATCATTACAGCACCAGAAGATCTGTACTGGCTGAGGCCTGGGCGGTCATGCAGTACCTCAGATGTTTGTGTGAAGTATTTGTGGAAAGATGTTTTCTAAATGTAAGCTGACTAAATATTGCACTGTATACTGGATTAAATTATTATTGTAACCCTTGTTTGTTTTTACTGTCAGTCAGAAACACTCCTTATCTTGTCTCCACTATAATTTTTATAGCCTGCTCTGCCCCGCCCTTGAACACATGCTGGGCACTGAGATAGTATTTTAAGCTCTAGGTTGTCCAGGAAACCTTTCCTGCAATGTGCAAATAACAATGTGTGTTTTTGAGCTATGATAAGTTGTTGGATTAGAATTATTGAATAGGCAGTGCCAGTAATTCTGCCCATGTGTAAAAAAAAAATTAAATTTATTTCACAATTATATTAACAATATCACGTATTTTTGTCACCTATTATACATATGTATATAGTATATGTCAGTATACACATATACATTGTTATAAATTTCCATTGAGTACAAGGTATTAATTATATGTTAATATTTAAGTATATGCTTGATTGGTTATGTAAATTTTAGTCAGACATCGTGAGGAGTTTGAGAGAAAGTTGTTGCTGTGTGCGTATTGATTTATGAATGTTTCTGAAAGTTCAACAGAGGTTAAAAACGCCCTACTCTGTCCTGACTATTGTTTCACCGGAATAGACTCCCTGGTGAAAAAGTGCAATAGTTTCACCGCCCTAAGTTTCTCCAATATACATAATACACTGATGTCAATAAAAGTGTTCCCGGATTACACAACTTCTTAGTAAAACAATCAACTCTTACGTTTTACACTTCCTTATTCCTCCTGCCTGAAGGTCAACACTGGAGTTCTGTTTCAGTGAGGTTCAGGTTTTTCATTACTCTGGTATTGTAGACAGATTAGTCACTGTTTAAGGAAACTAAAAGTTGGTCTGTTAAAAGTTGATCTAAAATAGTGACAAAACCATTAAGGTAAATTCTCCAAAAGGTTAAGCATAAGTAAGAAGCATTTATTTTGCACTCATGTAATATTCTACATATGTTTCACAGTAACAAGTGTAGTATTTGAATTCCTACAGGACTTGTTTTCACTACCATACGATGTATGATTGTGTGACCACTGAGCAGCTCCATTGTTTTAATGATTATGGGAGACGATCTCATTCTGTCATTCACCTTAAATTGTTACTGCCAACCTGTTGAGTGTGGTTTCATTAATTATTAAACTTGGTGTGACAGAGGAGTAGGAGTGGTCTCGCTGCTACTTCCTGTTCTCTTTTGTTCTGTACATACACAACAGGAAATATCATCTGTCTGTGTTATCGATGTGTCCTTTCACCATGTGTGGGTCCTACAGGTCTTTCAGTTTATTAAGTCCCCCCGCCCCCGTTCCTCTTGGCTGTTGTACAGTGTATAAAATGTGCTATGCCTTGTTGAATTCATGTACATAATCAGACTGTGTGCATCTGGGAGGTTATTTCTGAACACAATATCAAAGAAAGAATACATAGTCTGTATACGTGTGTGTGTATGTCATGCTGGAATTTGAGTACGTGACTAAACGCAGAGAGTACACCCACAGGTCATGTGACCTGCGGATAGAGCAGGTATGCAGTGTTGTGTTTTTAAAGTAGCATGACAACAGAGATATCATGTGATATCAAGGATGTTCTTGACCTCGTCAACACTGAGCTTTTTCTGTTGTGTATCTCAACGGACACAAACATCATATGTAAATATGAATGTAAATTTTTTTATGAAAATATTGAAGATTCAGAAAACATCACAAAGCCTTCAAAGCAAAGCTTTCATAATGGTTAGAGCACTAAACACTTCCTCATATAACTATAGAACAAAATAGAATACCTGGAGAAAACTCACATATGCACGGGAAGAACATGTAATGTCCATCGGTAAGATCGGTTTCGCTAATTGATCTCCTTGTTGTACCAAACACTTCCCCACCATGCGGCACCTGATTGATAGAGAGAGAGTTAAAACAACAATAAGATGAATAACAGGTTATCACAAAATGCTAAAATGTATCATTAAATAAAACAGAAAAATCCAGAGAAGTCAGTTAGAAGTTAAATGAGCTAATGGTTGCCAAGACGAAGCCTCAAGCCAGTAGCTGCAAATTAGCCAAAAACAGTTAAAAACTTAGTTGAATTGATAGCAAAATAGCACAAAAACACAGGTTTTAATGAAATGCTAAAAGTGAACAAAACATAATGCAAAACACAAGTAGCAGTTAGCAATCTGACCAAAGACATCAGAAAAACCTTAATTATGTGTTAAATAAATAAAGGTTTCGTTTTTATTGCTGCTGCCATAGAGGGAACTCTTCATTGTTGACCGAAGTGCACCACCCTGAGTGGAGAAGCAATATTGCATCCACAGACACGAGTTTTCTATGAAATGAAACACTGACGCCAAGAGGTGAGAAAAAGAGTACACACCTTTGCTAAAATCCCAGGTGTCTGATGAGGATGGCGACACTGACATATTTTATTTTCAGGTCTTTTACACTATTATTTTAACAGCACACTGTTACGTGACAAAAGAAATAATGTAGACAGGGCGTACACTATTATTTTAACAGCACACTGTTAGAAATAAGAAATAATGTAGACAGGGCGCGTGGTTCATAATAAATATATATAAAAAACTTCATTAGCTTTATTTATTATTTAGAAAGGACACTGCCTTTCTAGACTGTAGTCCTTAGTTCCCGAGCAGCTGAGCTTCATGTGGGCTTATGCAGTTCACAGGCGGTGGCACAGGGTGGCAGCAGCAACCACACAAAATATCACGGAAACCGGCTGCATTTCAATCTCTAGCCTAGCTTGTCGATCAATAATTTTGACATTTAAAAAAAGTTTAATTTGACAATTAGTATAGTAGATTTTACCAGAAAATACATCGTTTCCTGGGGAAATAATAATAAACAATAACGCTCAAATACTTGATTCTTGAGAAAGTAACCCCTGCCCAGATTCCCATAGGAATTAACACAACCGCCCCTGTCCTTTACGTCTTAAGAAACGATAACGACACGGCGACTTACAATTTTATCTTTTGTCTCTCTTGTCCTTTTCGGTGATTTATATCTTTCTCAGTCTGTCACGGTCACTGCGGCCTTCACATTAGCATGCGCTGCTCAACGGTGACTGTAGGCTTTTCGCGCCTCTACTTAGGTCCCTCTCTGTGATTGGCTGAAACTCTCAGCTTGGCCAATCACACTGTCCAGAATGTAATTACAGTTAGTTACAGTTTGCACTCACACTTTCCTTACGTCATGTAGCAGAAGAAGACGACTTATTTAGACAAAGAGGAGATTAAATACTTTATTACAAATAAAACAGTGATCCAGTCCCCAACAACAGGAAGAGGTTTGTAATCAAATTACCCTCACCGCCTCTCAACTTAAAACAACAAACAGTATAAACAATACTATTGGCAAATTTAAATTATTACTTTCTTCCTGCGCAACAACAAATAAAGTGTGAAACACTGATGGTTTTTTCCATTATTTGCACGTCTTTTCAAGATATGAGAAAAAGCTGGGTAGATGTATATATGTATGGAGGGTGTAAGGCTGGGACCACACCGAGGTGACGTCACCTACACGATCCTTGAAGTCAGTCACATTGATTGTCAGTTGCTGCATCTCAGCGCAGTGGTGAGACGCAAGAGGATAAAGTGTAAGTCTCACACACGTCCAATCATTTCAACTGTCAGTTGGTTTGGCCAATTGAGAACGAGCTAAGAGCTCTTAAGATAAACGCAGTTTATAAAACACTCCAGTTAATAATGGCTGCAGAGTGTTAACAACACGTGGTAGGTGACCCAGCAGAGAGGAATTATTTTGTTTTCCTCCTCAACAATGTGGTTATTTTTAAATGAGCTGAGGTACGGCTTTCATTCGTTCAAATGAAATTAAAAACTTAATTTAAAAATTCTTACACTAGTTGTGGGATAGGCCTTAATGGTGAACAGGTTATAACATTTTTTGAAGCATTCAATAACCCCTGTGGGGTGTGCAGGCGTCAGAGCAGTCTGTTTCAGGAGACGTCTGTAATCCGTTAAATGACCATTTGTCCTTTGGCACCAGTTCACTTCCACTTTCATACTGTAGTTGCTGCTATGGCACCGAGCTGCGACAACACTGCAACATCCATCCAAGTGCTTGCTTTTACCAATTGTCTGCTGGACAGCACCCAGAGGAAATGCACTTTGGAAGTCAATGTGTGTTCAATGCCTTTTTAAAAAAAATTTTTTTTTACTTTAAGCAGTGGAATGCTGGCAATGTACACAAGTACGCAGCAGCCTCTGCCTGTAAGTCTGCACCTGTACAGTACACCTACTGAGACCGTAAGTGTGAAGTAAAAGGTGGCGGGCTCGTGCTTGGACATCCTCCCAGTTTTCAGCCCTAGAGGGCACTGTGGCCACGGATGGAACAAAACAGAGACAGGATTAGGTCATTGGTATATCACTCTCCCTCAAACCCACAAATCATTAATAATAACTCCACCTCCATAGTGGAAGTTGAAGCCATCATGGTTTCACACATTTGAACTTCAGCAGCAGACATGCCATTGCCATTGCGCCCTCTTGTGGACACTTTAAACACTACATCTCTGACCTCAGATATTTACAGTTCATATTTATAATTGTATCTTTATCATGTGGCTGTGGCATGAGTCATATATACTGTCTAATCTGCCTGTGCTTTCTCTTGTCTAGACTCTAATGTAATACAAATTAAACAAAATTAAACGAAAAATTACGAATGTATTTTTATTTATTTGTAGACTTCAATTTATTAATTAATATAATGGAAGTTTGTGCCTCAGACCGTCACAGTCACATGTTACATCCCTAAAAATAGTTATAATAAAATTACAAATAGAGATAATTCACCACAGGATCACTACAAAGCAGTGACACCCTGCTTTGACTTCTTTATCTTTTTATGGTGGGATTGTCTTAAAAAAACAGAACAAAGAATTTGTTCTGTACAGAAATTGTACTTGTATATGATGACATGGACGA